>NW_005803403.1:14246-15303 GCF_000240725.1 Microchloropsis gaditana
TCCCGCCTATCCCTACGGCGACGACGGAAGTCGTGACTCCTACCCGCTATTGCCCTCGTTGGAGGCAGCGCTGCGTTGCCCTTCCCTCCCTCCCTCCCTGGTGAACGTGCTCTTGGGTCTATGCGAGTACATGGAGCTCCGTGAGAAGCCCTTGCCCATCGATATGCGCCTTCTGGGCCGGGAGGCCGGGCGGGCGCAGGCCTTTGCCAAGTGCTTGAAGTACAAAGAGCGGGAGTTTCACGCCGACCCTTCTCCGGACTGTGTAGAGGCCCTGATTGGTGTCTACAACCAGCTGGGCCTGCGGGAGGCGGCCAGTGGGGTGCTCCGAGGCCGGGGAGGAACGCGGGAGGACGGGGCGGAGGGGGGGGCGCTGCGACCGGGGTGGCTGGAAAAAATTGCCCAGTGGGAGAAAGCCTTGGTGCTGTACGAGACCTACGGTAAGGGATACAGGGAGGAAATGAAGGGTAACTATCATCACGACGGAATTCTTCGGACGCTCATCTCCCTCTTTCCCCTCCCACAGTGTCCAAAGTAGAAGCCGACTCCCAGGGGCAGGCGGAAGGGGAGAAGATTCAGGGGGGGGAAGGGGGAGAGGAGGAAAGCGTGGCGATGATGGCCGCTTCTGGGACAGCGAACGTCCCCCGGGAAGGTTCCGAATCCGCCGCCTGGCCCTCCCTCCATCCTTTCCCCAAGACGGTGCAGACGGATGTCAGCGGCGAGAGCACTCGGGATCGTAAGCCTTCTTCCGCAGGTACCGCCAGTACCCAGAGCCGCCTCCGCCGGCCCCGTTTCTCTGTGACGGCCTCGGAAAGCGGACGGCATTGGACGATAGGGGAGGAAGGACCCGGATGGCCACGGGGAAGGGAGGGAGGGAGGAAGCCCCGGGAGGCGGGGAGTGACCGGAGGGAAGGCAATGGAAAGGCTCCCAGGGTGGAGCGGGGAGGGGAAACAGGTGATCCGGGACAACAAGAAAGACCGGAACGTCCACGCGTGATGGGGAAGGAAGACGGGGGTCCGTTGGATCAGGGGGAGGGAGAGAGGCTGGTGGAGGATGGGG
>NW_005803403.1:19383-19502 GCF_000240725.1 Microchloropsis gaditana
GCAGCTCTTCGAAGCCAAGGTAGGGAGCAGGGTCGGTGTGGGTCTCTCTCTCTCTCTGCTGCGTGCGGCTGGGTGTGTGGAAAGGGCCCTCGTCGAGCCCGGGGAGGGGGGGGGGGGGG
>NW_005803403.1:19666-20395 GCF_000240725.1 Microchloropsis gaditana
CTTCTCCCCATCCTCCCGCCCCGAATCCGCATTCAACCCTCACTCCCTACGCCCCTTCAGGCCTGGGAGATTTACTGTAACGTCTTCCGCTCCCTCTCGCGCTACCTGACCGCGATCAAACGGCTTGATCTCAGACACGTGGCTCCTCGGTTGCTGTCGGAGGCGGCGCAGGACTTGATGCTGGCAGTGCCGGGTAGGTTTTGAGGGAGGAGGGAGGAAAAAAGCTGTGTCACCCGCCAGGGCAGGTGAAAAAGCATCATCGGCAAAAATGAAAGCGGAACGAGGAACCAAAAAGGGGCAATCCGGCATGGATGCTATCCCTCACCGATACCCTTTCTGGTCCCCCTTCCCTTGCCACAGGCACCTACCAACCACACCAGCCGGTGGTACGCATCCAATCCTTCTCGCCCTACATCCGGGTATTTTCTTCCAAGCAGCGCCCTCGGCGCCTGGGCATGCTGGGCAGTGATGGGAGGAAGTACATGTTCCTCTTAAAAGGCCACGAGGACCTGCGTCAGGTGCGGAGCGAGGGTGGGCGGGAGGAAGGGGGAGAGGAAGGGGTTGGGAGCTGCTCCATCCCAAGAGACGATCCGACATTCCCTTGTTTTTGGGAAATTCGAGAATTTATTGACGTAAGCTGTCTATCAAATTTTATGGAGCCTTTCATTCTCTGAAGCAATTGACAGCGTACCATGGACTGTCCCTTCAGAAACAAAGCCAGCATCGGCC
>NW_005803402.1:0-20350 GCF_000240725.1 Microchloropsis gaditana
GGACGGGGAGGGGAGGAAAGGGTGGGACGACAGCCGCCGCCGGCCTCACCGCGTCCGTGCTGCCCGTGCGGGAGCCTCCCGGGGCCTTCCCCTCGGCCCCCTCCCCTGCAAAGGCCTCCATCGCTCCCTCTACGCTTCCCAGGGCATCGACGGCTGCCCTGCTGTAGCGATAGAGGAGGAGGGTGGCGAGGGAGCTCCCGAGGACGAGGAGGAGGGCGGCCAGAGCCAAGGCCTGGTTGAGGCGGAAGAGGACCGAGGGGGAGGACGGGGGCAGAGCGAAGGAGCTGTGCGGGGGGTAGGGGAGAGGAGCGATGGCTATCCGTGAGTATGCTTCGAGCTCCCGTCAAGAATGCACTGGCAGTCTCGCCTGCCCTCCCTCCCTCCCTCCCTTCCTCCCTACCTCAGCTCTTGCAGCGTCATGTTCCCCGCGTTCCTAGGCGCGCACTCCCCCAACCGGCACTCGTCGAAGACAATGCCCTTGAAGTAGGCGTCGAGCACCGCCTCGTGCATCACGCAGGAGTCGCCGTCGGCCTCGCAGATCAGGTCCAGGGTGCCGGTCTCCCCGATGCTCGCCAAGAGCTGGAGCATCAGATCGATGCAAAACGCGTCCTCAGCCTTGTCGCAGAGGGCGGTGCAGGAGCTCTGCTGGCACTGCATGCCCACACGGGCCCCGCCCGCTGCCCCTGGCGAGTCCTTCTCCTTGCTGAGCAGGCACTGGCGGCCCGCGCACGAGAAGACTGGTCGAAAGATACCCGGGGAGGGGTTCGCGAAGACTGTCAGGTCGAGCAAGCCAGCATCCGGAGCAGGCGTCGCTGAGGGAGGCAGGAGAGGGGGGAGGAAAATTCCAAGAAGTGGAGAAAAATTCCCCAGAAGCGTGAGCGTCGTCGCAATGCCCGGACGGCACCCAGACCGTCTCCGAGAGCGCTCCACCCCCTCAACGACCCTCAGACCCTACGCTGCCTCTCCCTTTTCTCGTCCCCTTCCTGAACCTTCCACCCTGCCCATATACCTCCTTCGCTGTCGGTCATGCCCATTTGCAACGCCAGGGTTCCAGCTCCCCCCAAAAAATCCGCGAAACCCTTGGTGAAGATGTTGCAGACCCCTTCGAGCCGCTGGTACATCGGCAGTGCATGTCGACACAGCTGCCCAGAACCGCACACGGAGTCATCTGTGCACACCTGGAAGACGTGGGGCGATGAGGCGAGGAAAAGAGCGCGCGTATAAGGCACCCTGCATGTAGATGCTAGGAAGCAGACGTGTGGTCTCTGTAACAAAGGATCAGGGACTACCGTCATTCCCTATCGTAGCGAAATGCAAAGAAAATATACCCGCTCATCCTCTGCCGAATGATTTGGCTTACACGACATTCCGGTCCTGTCCAATTGTCCACGCAGACGCACGCAGCATCTTCCGAAGGAGGCAAGGCTGCTTCGGAGCTTTGTGCAGCACATTGGATGGGAGGATCCGCTGAAGAGCACGCGACGACGAAGAGCAGGAAGAAGATAAGATGTATTATGATGGGTATTCTGGAATGCCAGAAGCTTTTTGCGGGGAAATACGCCTTCCGGGGTAGATTTCTTCTTTTCCCTTTCTCCTCCACAACCAGGCAGCCCTGCGCCATCTATATAAGAAATGCGTGCATTGCTGTCAAAAAGGAATCTATCATCGTATCACGACCAAGTACATGCACAAGTTTCCTTACAATTGCCAACGTGTTCACGAGAGGGTCCTTCCCGAGTCTCTTTGGGTAAAAGTCTGCTATGTCGTCTCCGCCGTCCGACAGACAGCTCAAGACTCGCCGAGGGCGCGAAAAGCGCAAGCCTTGAGAGCAGGGTCGTAACCCCTGCTAATGGTCATCGATGGGTCACCAATCATTGGTGAGATTTCATTCATGAATGACGCTTCAGCTAGTAAGGGTGGCCTGGAAAAATGTGTGGGCTTCTAATTTTGGGCCTGAAAATGCATTTTTGACACTCCAAAGTGCGTTTTTGCCTGGGGTTTCGCCCCAAAGCCCGCGAGGCACCCTTAGTCCCTCCTAAGCCCCCCTTTGATCCCCCCTAGTTTGGACATCGCTCCTTCAGGGCGGGCACAGTCTTATGCATGAGTCATGACTGACTATCGATTCATTGGCCTTCAATCATGAATGACCAAATATTGGTGGGGGTGACGGCCCTGCTTGAGAGGAGACCCGCCCTGCCGAGAAATCGTCTAAATACCGGACATGCTGGAACATATACATTCCGAAGACACTGGTTTCTACGAAATCCATGCGATCAAAGCGTGACAATCGACGTCGCGCACCGTGGGGTCATTCTGCAGCAGGCAAGGGAGGACGACGGAGAAACTGGCCCTCTCATGGGCAAGGTCGCGAGCCGAAGATTTGCTGTCAACGCACTTTAATAGTACGAGCGATCCACGCGCGTTCAAATGCAAAAGGAAAGAAAAATGAAGCAACCAAAGCATGGGAAAGGAGTGGCTTATTGAATGGAACAGGAGACAACCGCACCGATGGTTGCGTTTGATGGGCTTTAAATCAGTTGTAGATTGGGATATGTTACGCCGGGCTCGGAATATTTTGACCATCCCCATTTGAAGTGGGAAGGCGGACAATAAATCTCCACACCGGGGTGAAACCAAACAGCGACCCGGCATGAATTCATAACTCGTTTTCCAATCGTTCTACATGTATGGCAATTGTTTTCGTGAGTTGCATGGTATGCCAGTGTATATAGAGGCCAATGCAGGGCACAGACATCTCAAGAATGCTTTCCTCGCCGCGGAACTCGGTAAATGCATGTCTCCGGTCCTACGGTCCAAAAGGCCGACCACTGTGACTCGTTCTGAATCTCTGCTTTGGGGAGACGGCGTGCAGGCCATCAACTAGGCTCGGAAAATCGAGGTTTCACATTCTTACTTGGTAATTTTTGTGTTGCGTGACGCAGGTCTTTGTTTGGAAAAGCCCTTTAATTTCCTATTGGCTCTTTTCTCTCCCAAGTCAGCAACGACTGCCGTACCGGTGGGCTGATCTCGCCGCAGGTACAGCATCGCCATGGACACTCAAAAAAAATATCAAGACCTTGGTACATCATCCAAGAATAAGTCCTGTCAGAAATGCTACGATTCAAAGGTAACGTGTCCCAGCATGCCCTGAACTCTTCACCTTTTTTATTTTTCCGGCGGCCGAGGAGATGCCCGGGCCCCCCCACCCGGACTTTATTTCACCCACGGATAGACTATAATGAGGAGACCAACACCCTCCCCCCCTTACACATGCATGCTTACAGAGTAAATGCGACTTTAGCCTTCCTTGCGAGAGGTATGTGTGAGAAAGTCGGTGGGAAAGGAGTACTGGGGGCCGCCCTCAGCCAGAGACGTACAGGGGACATAAATTCACACAGACTTGGGCGTACACTCGGACATTCCATTTTCAAGGCATAGACCTGTCACGTCAGCCTTGCAATCACATGTACACCCATACCGTCGAGTGCCCCTCACTGCTTGCGGTTCACCGTGCCTGTCTCTAGGGAGTCAGCTCGGGAAACGTGTCATCTCTTCGGCTTCTCAGCATTCTTCCCATCACGACGCTCTACCTCCCACCGCAGGTGCTTCCGCCTAAATTTACCCTGCCGACCGCGAGTCCGTGGCTCTATGACCCACTCAGCCTCCAAGAGAACCCGGGGTTGTTCCAAATCAGCGTTGGGAGACGAGGCAACCGGAAGCCCCTGTTGGCCTCCGCAGGAAAGTCTGCCCCGACTAGGCGGGCCTGGCAAAGCGCCAAGGGTCGGTCAGGAAGGCAGGCAATGGGCAGGAAGAGACAGCTACACCAGCACCGAGGCCGCTAGCGAGGACGGGGAGGAGGACGAGGGCGAAGGGTGCCAACCCGAAGGCTCGAACGCGTACCGGCGGGACTGTGCGTGGGGACTGCTGCTGGAAAGGGCACGCTATGACTTTCAGCGTAGCATGGGTACGCAACCGTCGGGAGAGGAATCGCCAATAAAGGCTCAGCCTTCTAGGGCATCGGCGAGCAAGGAGGAGGAAAACGACGGGACGGGCAGAGCCTCTTGGAGACCATCCTGGAGCGGGTGGACAGGTCCCGCATGGCCGAAGAGTTCCTAGACGCCTTCCATGCGGTGCAGAGGCGGGGAACGGTTCACCGAGGGGGGATGGTGGGTATGCTCCGTCATTGGAAGAAGCTCTCTGACCTGTCTGGGCAGGATCTGACGCTCGGCGTGGGCGCTGCCATCGCCAAGGCGTTTCATGTCGAGCAATGGGAGCTCAGGTACCGCAGGAGAAATAAGGTCATCAACCGATCCGAATCCTCGGCCGGGAACGTTAGCCTTGGGAGCACGCCAACTTCCAATTCCTCGCAAGGGCAGCTCTCGTCCAAGCGGTTTCTCACGGCCGTCAAAGAGGGACCTCGGGGATTGCTTCTGGAGGAATTGATGGCTGTGGAGGCCGGTGCCGCGCGACTCAAGGCGTCTCCCCTCTTCCGGGAGCGCGACGACGGGTACACGGGCCTACTGCTGATCGAGGTGGACCGAACGGAGGACCGAGTCATCGTCGCCAGCAACCAGGCCTACCTGGACGTCTTCTTGGGCCCCGGCTTCCTCCTCTCCGAGGGCCTGGCGCGGGGCTGCCTTGACCCCTTCCTGTTTGCGGCCTTTGTGGCCCATAGCGACAGAGACACCTGGTTCCGCATGAACCTGGAGGCCCTCTGCTCGCCCCGCTTCCGGCCAGAGGGAGGAAGCTCGAGGGAAGGGGTGCCTCCGCGAGAAAGACTGCTGTACTCGGAGTTTTTGAAGATCTTCAGTCGGGATGGTCACGTGCGTCTATATTGGGCGCGTCTCGCCCAGCTGGAGGCGACCACGAGGGAAGGGGAAGAGGAGAAACTTCACTTCCTATTGTGGATGGAACCGGTGCCCGCCTCCAGATACATCACAGACCGCCCGGAGAAGGCCACGCACAGCAAGACTAAGCTTTTCAAGCGGCGGCCTCATCCGAAGATTGGGTCGTCATCGTTGACGGTGGCGGCGGATGGTGAAAAGATGGGGGAGAGGCCATTGGAGCAGGATGTTCCCGAGGGACAAAAGGGAAATGGAGATTCGTCAGGCTGCGGGGAAAGGCAGCAGGTCGCTCAACAGAAAAGCGGCCCGCCAATTTTACTCTTCCCTGCTTTAGCCTCCGTGCCTCTCCCTCCAGGGGTCACCCTTCCTTCTTTCCCGTCGAGCTGGACCATAAGCACTGACCAAGCCAGGACAGGGAGACAAGCCGCCGCCTTTTCTCCGTCGTGCTTCCCACCGCTTGCCTCTCCCTCTCCTTTCACACTCCATTCCTCTGACTCTTCCCCGCAGCCCCTTGCTTCAACGCTCCCGCACATTTTTGAGATCAAGAGCGAATTTATTAGAGATCTACTCCGCACTGCCCATAAGTCCGTACCTGCGGCCAAGGCGCATGGAAAGGACACCGTGACGAATTCTGTCATCGATGCCGAATGTAAACGGGTCACAAATAAGCAAAAAGTACGGCGAAATAAATTTCTTTTAAGTAAGATTTCACGCTCGCAGGAGCAAAACGAGGTTCGAGAAATCTTTCGAACGACTGCAGGGCCAAAGCATCTGCCGCCCCAGCACGAGCAACAACAAGAAGAACAAAAACAAGAAGAACCACAAAAACGACAACAACAACAACGACAACAACAACCACCACCACCAGGGCAGCCACAGGAACAGCAGATGCCCATCTTCCCATTTTCAAAATCATCCCACTGCCTACCATCCGGTATGAGCATAGGCTGGGAGATGGAGCAGCAATGCCAGAGGCATCCACTTGTCTTCCTGCACGCACATCAGAAGATTTGCTCGGGAGGGGAGCATCCTCCACCCTTCGGACAGACTAACTAGGAGTATGACTTGAACGTCGGTGCATTCATGCTTTCACCTGCTGCGATGTCGAACGACCAGCAGCTTAAGGAGCACCATGTAACACAGATAAAAAACCATGAGGCATGGTATCCTGCTTCGGTTGGGGCAAAGCGACGACAGTATGCAGAGAAGCAAAAGCATTTTAGGGAAAATTTCCAATATGTGGACGTTAATTCACAAGAAAGCAATGAAGAACATCGGCAACCCTTCTTACGAAGGCAATTTCAACACGAGCTAGAGCAAGGATGTTCCATGTCTTGTTGGCCGCCCTCGACGCCATGGCAGAGAGTCCAATCACGACCAACGCAGCAAGAAGAGCACAGGCAGCCGCTATCTTCGATACCACACTCTAAATCAAGGTTAGGGACTGGACTGTTCTTACTTAGCATGGCAGCTGCGCAGAGCAATTGTGACGTTTGATATAATGGTTCGGAGAAACATTGGACACTTTCTGATGATTCACGAGAATGTGGAAAGTAAGGTATGAGGAGCAACAAAATTAGGCCTGTAAAATGACTGCTTGTAATAAGAACTTTGTGTTGGTCTGAGGTTTCCCTCACTTTGACACGGATAACTCATTGTAGGAAGATGTTAACATGAGTAGCAGAGAGCATCATTGAGAGTTATAGAAGACGGTCGAAGTTGTAGAATACAAAGAAGAGTGAAAAGGATGGAGTTAATGTTGTAATGACGCATCTTGAAGTTGAGGTGAAATCAGGTTCAAAATGAAAAAGAGGCTTAAGTTTTGGGTCAAAATTAAGGGTGAAGGTAATCTGTCTAAAAAAGAATACAACACAGGAGAGATAAATTGATAACTCTTAAGAAAACGCTGAAAAAGGTCTTATAAAGTCAGCTTCAGCAATGCAAATAATTTTAGCATGTTGACCATATCGCGAGTCCGTGAAGTTATACACGTCCATGCCCAGATGCTAGAAGACCCAAGAGTGTAAACATAGTTTTGAATGCGGCTTCACAGATTGCTCTGTTTTCTTTTTTTTGGGTGTGTACACATCCAACTCTACAAATCCAGTCATCTATACATCCTGGCTATTTAGAATGCATCGCTAATAATATCACTTTCTTGTACTCGTCGCGCTTTAAGCCGAGCTTCTCTATGAGCTACACTTGTACACACGAGCTCCTTTTCATCGGCATAAAACGCCACTTTTTAGCATCCTCATCATCGATTGAAAGATTTAAATGGAGGAAGGGAGAGCGTCGTTCTTCCTCGTCAAAGGCCTTGAGGATTTGATGAGACCAGCGTCTCTGAACGGGCTGTGTTCACTGTTCATCTGAGGTAGATAAATGGGTCACTGGTGTCAATCACTTAGATTGTCAAAGGAGAGACCGCAAATCTATCGCATGATCCATCAAGCTATTAAGAAAATCCATTTTTCGGAGCCCATCTGTACGTGCTTTCCCGGAGCAATTACACCCGCGTCTCACCTGCCCTTGACACTCCGCATAGTAAGCCTCCCTTTCCGCAATGCTCATAACTGCAATCGCTAGCATCTCTTGCACCAAATCATAGCAAAACGCCGCATCACGGCAGTATGTTTCAAAGCGGTGCAGCGCATCCTCCCAACCAGCCCCAATTCCTAAATTCCTGTGCGGACGATAAATACGTTGAAGATCTTGCTCCAGGTGCTGCTGATGATGATACTCTTCATGTAGCTGCTCTCGCATTTCCCGCTGATACTGCTGTTGGACTTGCTGCGCGTGTTGCTGATTAAGAAGGTGGTTGTGCAACCAAGCGAAACCTGCAGAAGCGGCCACTCGGACGAAGACAGCGCCCGATCTATATAGGTAGGATGCGTTGGAAATGGACAGGCAAGTGAGACAAGGGCTTCTATTTGAAATACCACAGGTGAATGAAAGCAAAGAGAGCGACGTACCGATGGTAGTACTGACGGTCAGCGCATCCTTTCCTCCTTATCCCACTTCCCATCGACCTTTGGGTCACCGATTGATTCGCCTCCTGTAGCGCCTGCTGTTCATGCAACGAAGTGGCTAGTGCACTAACGCATTCCCGTCCCTCTTTTCTATCCTCGAGCAAGTAAACTTCACGCCAATTCGTCTTTCGTTCGTCGTCTCGCACAAAACCGAAGAGCTGAATTAGGGCCTCCTCGCAGATACTAGAAAGGTAAGGATAAACATGAATGCAAATGACCGATGATGATGCGATGGAGTGCATCAACAATAAGATAGGCCATCAGAGAAGCGACCACATATACATATGAATTCCATACCGGAGCAGTGCTGGAGGGTAGATGGCAACAAATGGATGGGCCAGGAAAGGGTGTACGTTCAAGTTTGAGGAGCGAGAATACTCAGGCAGTGGCACCAAATGCAGTCCCAGCTGATAAGTGATTAGGGAAAGAGAAATGGAAGGGAGTCTCATATTCGCCCAAGTAGCCCCCATAACTGCTTTTGAATGATTTTTTCCATAACCACCGATCAATGACGCTCCATGAACTTCATCCCCTAGGAGTACCTGCTGCGCTTTCCTCAGAAGAGCTGCGACGAAGTCTCGAGCATTTTTGGCTGAGCAAACAAGCCAATTAATGTCCAGATGGAAGGCACGGCAAGGATCGAGGAGCTGCACCAAAATAGGAAAAAGAAGACTGCTGAATATTCGATGTCAGCTATAGGATACCCAGAGTCGCTACGCGGTTTATGGCATACCTTATCGCAGGACAGCACAAGCCACTCTTGCCGCGTGCTCTGAGGCCCCACCGATGGCAGAGGGATGTGTGCAGCCATAATTGCATTCGATCGTCTACTCTCATTGACCATCTCTTTGTTTCCTCCCCTTCTCAGCTGGTCTTCTTTTTCCGGAAAGCCCCGACTTATCACATCCAACGGAGGACTACCCTTGAGACGACGCCGATTCACATGCCCAAGTAGCTCTTGAACCCTCTGTATGAAATCTGCATGAAGAGAAACGAGCGAAGGGGAGAACAGGTACATATTTCAAAAACTCTGCAGGGCTCCCCCGAAGGATTATGCCACTCTTAGAAGTTTGCACAAAAACCCTAATGTGAACCGCACTTTTTGTAGAGACACTACTAGCTAAACGATTGCAAGGCAATAGAT
This sequence comes from Microchloropsis gaditana, assembly GCF_000240725.1. Classification (NCBI taxonomy): domain Eukaryota; class Eustigmatophyceae; order Eustigmatales; family Monodopsidaceae; genus Microchloropsis; species Microchloropsis gaditana. Next base: position 9,018 of record NW_005803402.1, read on the forward strand.
TATTCTTATGATCCTTTCGCATTCAACTCATTATTATGATCTTCCTGCTTCACCGTCATATCCTACCTTCTTCGTTGTCGTCCTCTGTTTGGCGGCACATGGCGTACAGCTTCCGCCTGTACTTTGTCTCTGGTCGCAGAAGGTCCTCTATCATAACCAAGGAAACGAAGAAAAGAGGAGTTAAAGGTACATCAGCAATGCGTCAAAATTGTGCAAACGAACATAGCGTTTCCATTAGCAATGTTCCCATTTCTAGTCACAAGTCACCTGGAGCATCGTTATAGCCACAAATAAGTTCGTCAACATAGTTCCACTTGTATTCCGGCGTCGGGAAGCGGTAAAAATCTTGCGTCACTGCCTGGAAGCGACCAGTCTAGATGGAAGGCGTAGTTGTAATGAAAGTCAATGAAAAATGAGAGACTGCGCCAAAGCTGACTCAAAGCTTTAAAAACGTACATGAGGGACCCATATCTGGTATCGGTATCGGTGATGATTTTGAGGCGAATTCGCGTTGCTTCCTTGTCTATCCAGGAAGTGCTTCACGTCCACCTGTAGATAGATTCCACCGTAAATGATAAGCAAGAAAAACAGTGTGACAAGACGCAGGCTTTGGAGAGAATCGACCCAACCGTCGGGCGCTCTGTCATTCCAACCATGTGCCTACATTCTCACACTCTCCCACCTGCCGCGTTGATTCGTCATAAGACAGGACATGAATGCGGTGACCCATGCTCAAAGTGTACACGGCGCGTTTCCCACCTCCCTCCCGCCCTTTCCTTCCCACTCCAATTCCTCCCGCCCCTCCTCCTGGCAGGGCGCCAAAGAGCCGGAGGAGACTCGCTGCTGGGCTACCAGGACTCGTCTCAACAAGTTGAAAGTCTTGCGCGAGGCTGATTGTAAGGAGGAAAATAGCGCGAATGAGAGCAGCAAGAAAAAGTTGTGCTGTCATGCAATAATGAACACGTTCCCTGAGTCAGAGGGTAAGCATAATAAGAAGGGTAGAAAAAAAGTAAAGCAAGCGACAGTTTTTCTTACCGCTGGCAGACCATTTCCTCCAAAAGATCAGCATGTGAGCGACACATTGCCTGCGCATGACTGTTGCCAGTACCTGAAGGTGTGGTTGCCTTGGGACTGCATGGCAGGGGAAGGTGGAAATATTATGAAATTTTTTAGCATAAAAATATGCACAGCACATACCGTGCACAAAAATCCGACAGTACATATGTCCACTCCCACAGTACATTTCACCTAGCTGAATCCGCCAATGTGCTGGGTTTTCTTCCGGCTTTCAACGATGCCTCCTCCTCCAATCCCGGTACTTGTCCTTCCTAAACATACCTGTCATCTCCCTCAGGCAGCATGAGGGTATAGAAGCTCTCAGTGTAATCCTTCCGCAATTGCTCTGGCGTGGGCAGGTAATCCGTCGTCAACGGAAGGATTGCGGGTTGGCAAAGGCTTTTCCAGTTGGGGCCTAGGGGAAGAGGAAGGATATGAAGAATTGGTAAGGAAGAGACGTCGGTAGAAGAAAGCTACTATTAGACGACAAACCTGGGGAGTGCTTAAACTCCACCTCGCCCGGGGGGAAGACGTGGGACCACCTACATAGAATATATTAATGTTTATTCCGTTAAAAACGTCAGAGAAATAGAACGCGAGCATCATCTACGAGCTTTTAAATTATCACGTCTCTCCGGCCCGATCCTTCCGTGCCCTATTTCTCCTCTCGTTTACCGTCGATGGTTGTGCGTTCGCTTCTGAAGCAGCTCTGCCTCGTCTTCCCGTCGAAATGGGTTGATGGTGCCCGCCTTATCCCTTAACCCCACAGGTCCTCCTCCTGTAGCCCCTCCACTCGACGAATATCCCAAACCGGCAGTTGTGGAGGAGGGTTGACTGGGGAAAGAATGGTGACTGCGTGAATTGTGCGAGTTCCCAAGCGAGGTCAGAGAGCTGCGACTTATAGATGCATGCAATATTCCACTACTCCTTCCACGCTCCCTCATCGCTTCCTTTCCGGCTAAAATGGAGCTGTTCGGCGTGCGTCCACCCGACAAGGGTCGATTGGAAGACATCGAAACTGGCGAACCACCTGAGTTAAAGAAGCGAAAAAAGATATATTATTAAATGCTCACCGCGCTAAGCTATTCTTAACCTTGCAGAAACTCATAACCAAACTCGAAACTAGGCTATTAAACAGTTCCTACTGTCTCCATTCCAAAGCTTCTCTGATCCTCCGTACCAAGTTCTACTCCATCCGAAGCCCGTGTCGGAGGCGTTGTTGCAGCTGCCGACAAAGCCGAGAAAGAGGGAGATGGCTTGGGGATTTGAATGCCTTTCCTGTCGGCCTCTTTTCGTTCTTCCCGCCCTTGCTCATATCTGTCTTCCACCTGCCCAGCGGCTTGATGCATGGAGCTACACAAGGAGTTCGTTCTTATAAGCGGAGTGTCTGAAGAAAAATTAAAATGCGGGAATGAAATACTCATTAATGGCGAACAAACAAAAGTGACACCAAGAGGATGAGAGGAGAAGCCAACAATATCCGAACGAAACGAAAGTGCTTTAACAAAGTAGGGCTGTATAAGCCGTGTAAACAGAATAGCCCGGCCACTCGAAGGCAAGAAGTTGAACGCATGCATTCGTATGAGCCTGTCAGGTGCATTCTATTGTTCCAGCTGTTTTCTCTGTGGTAACGTTCTCCCGCTATTTCATGCACCCCTTCTGTCTTACCTTCAGTTGCCGAAGAAGAGAGAAAGGTGAGACTTGTGGTGCTTGACGGAGGCTTGCAGGAAGTTTCAATTGTCGAATGGCCTACAAAGGCGGATCGCATTCCAAGAGGCGAGCAGTCAAGGCCCTGTCAAGGAGATTAATTTGCGGGAAGGCCATTCAGCAAACAGCGAATGCGAAAATAGAAAGAAGTTAGAAAGATGTTACAGTAAACTCAACAAGAATAAATTCACGCACCATTGTCGATGACACTGATAAAGGCAGCCTGCCATGCTCCTGCCGTTCCAAGCACACATGCTGCCTATGATCCAGGCTTTCCTCGAGCAGCGGTTGATACTGGTCTTCGTGATGAGACCACGATCCTGGGATGGGACGTGCCTTTCCCCCGTGATTTCCGTTCCACTTATTTTTGGGTACGAGAGAAGAAAGTAAGGAAGGAGAGCCTGCCTGAAGGTCGACAATGCTCTGCGTGCTACTGCTGCGATTGAGGCTGCCTACATCATGCTGTAAATACAATTCATGAGTCTGAATTAATATTGTCCAAACGGAAGATGGAAAGATCGAATGGAAACACGAATAGGTAAAGCTGTTAGGATCGGTACAGTCATGCACAGTGATAAGCACACTTACAGGTGGCAAACTTTTGCTGCTTGCTGTCGGTGGCCGAGAAAGGGGCGGTGGAGTTGAAGGCCGAAAAACAGCCTGGTCGTGTTGTGTCATAGCCTCTAGGATGTCTTTTGGCCGTTTTTCAAGCATTTTCAACGTTTCTGATGCGTATTTTTCGTCTGATACTCCCACTCTCCCTCCTTCGTTCTCCTTTCGCAGAACTTTACTAAGCCCGGAAGGTGTAGAAAAAACAGGCTGCTCGCGATAAGGGGTGGCGGGCTTTGAAAATCTGCCGCTGCCTTGCTCACCGCCCGCTGCCATCGATTGCTTTTGTTGCAATGCCTTGGATGCACCGTCACTCCGGCTTCTCCCTACAGCCTTGAGAGGAGGAACGAGGGGAGGGAGCAGGGCTAGGCCACTAGTTGTAGCACTGCCGATACTTCTACTTCGAGATGGGGTGCGCCCAGCCGACTGTTGAGCCCTCTCAGGCGTCTCACTCTGACTACTCCAGTCCGTGCTCTCCCTCACGCCTAACGCTTGGCACAGATGAAGGCGCAAGGGTGGGATAGCAGAACAAGATCTGGGAGGCAGCTCATGCTGACTTCGCTTGCTCGCTTTTCTGTCTTTGGCCTCAAATGCCTCTTCTCTCCCAGTCCCGCGCTGTTTGCCCTCTGTTTCCGTTCCGACGTCCTCCAAGGGGGGGAGGGAAGCGAGACTTGGACCAAAGAGAGCGGCATGCAGGGCTGGAGGAAGACAAGGAGGCAACGCAAGCACGGAGGGGGACACGGGTTCACCAGGTATAGTTGGTGCGTCGTCGGTAGGGGAGGAACCTCGGGCAGCATGTGTGGCCCAGAAAGAGGGAAGGGAAAGAGGGCGGAAGGAGGATGGGAAAAGGTGCTTGTCCATGGCCATGGCTGAATGACAAAAAAAAGAGAGGGAAGGATCGGGAAAAGGGAACAGAAGAATTGAGGTAGGGGGCATACAGACGGCCCACAATCTTGCTTCCACGTGAGTCTTAAAGACCCTTTGGACATAAAATCTAACAGAAGTCGTTGTTTCACAGCCATCCTCCCTGCTTACCCAAAATATGGTAGTCTAAATGTTCTTGATGTTGATGAGACCAGCAGTCTCCCCCTTCACGTCCTCCGTCTCTTCCTCCTTGCCTAAAAGCCATGCCGTTGGGGAGTAGTGACGGACCGAGAGATGGTGGGGGGACAATGCTTTTCTCTCTCACTCCCTCCAATAGTCCTTCCATTCCCTCTATGCCCCTTGGACCATATGTCCCTGTTCTCATGCTCCAAGGCACCTCGGAACTACCGGAAAGAATGGAAGGACTCTGTCGCTGCTGGAACGCAGGCAAGGATGAGGACGAGGACGAGCTTGTCGAAGGCAGTAAAGATGAAAGAGGATTGTCCGTTGTAGAGAGGCCTTCGGAGTTAAAGTAGGAGATATGCATCCAGTGAGGCACTTCAAAGAGCGAGCTATCTCTAATTGTATCGAAAAATTGAAGTGATGTGTCGCGGAATGAGCAGGGATCAATGGCGCTCAAGAACAAACTATGCTGATGTTGTGAGCGCTTTGAGAAAAAGTAGGGGGGAGAATGCCAAACAGTAGAGCCACGCTTCCTCAAAAGCAAAAGAGAAGGGGGCACCTTTCCGTGTTGAACTTGTCCCTGCAAATAAAGAGGGGTACAATATGGAGGGGCGGCTGGGCGAGCGAAAGCAGATCCATGCCTATCCCATCATCCATCATACGCTGCTTGGTAATGTCAGAGAGTTTCGAATCCACCTGGGAGAGAGGACAGGCAATGTGCATGCGCTTGGTTGAGACCAATTGTGCGATACGTGGTGAAAAAAGGGGAATCCCAAAATACAGGGACCCTGGATTCTACTCGGTAAATTACCTCAATGATGCCTGTGGAAGGGGATATCATCAAAATACTGTTTCCGGTACGCGTCAGGTCCCTGTCCATGTAGTGCTTCTCAAGCACATTTAACGTCACATTGATGGCCTCCAAAAAATTGCCACGTGCTGCTTTCGCAGGCACACCTGTCCCAAGAGTTGTGAGGATGTAGAATGCGACAAGAAGGGTGACACCTACAAGGCCACTGCTCCAGCACACGGTGCAAGTTGTTCTTGCGTGCCTTTGTTACCCTCCTAGCCTGCCCTTTCATCAGCTTGCGATATATTCACCTGTCCAACCTTGCGCTGTTTTCCACCGTAGCACCTTCGCAAATGCTAGAGCTTCCTTTTTCAGGGTCGTCAACAATTTTTGAGTCTCTATCCGGCTTTCATTTTCCAATGCCATCCTGTAGAAGTCTTCATAAATTGCGCTTCCAACCCCATGGCCTTTTTTAGACGCAGTAGGCGTCCCGTTGACCTGTGAGAACTGGATGCTCTCATCATTTCTGCTTCGTCCCCCCATAAGAAGGAAAATTAGACACAAAAACTGTATTTTATTGTTTCACGACGCAACATCTCAGCCACAGTCCACGATGTCTACACTGCTAATACCGTAGCTTACCTGAATAATCCTCCCATCTGAGGTTTCGGGGAGAAGGAGGAAGCACAAATAGCAGGGTCTTGCGAGCATTGTCGAGACCTTGTGACTCCCTCAGGCCCTTTCTGATGCCAGCTGAACGACGGCGGGGGAGACTTGACGGGGGGAGATGCGGCGATTGTTGCTGTGGCGGGCGGCAAGAAAGGAGAGAACGAATTGAAAGGCTCGAACGGGCGATCAGTATGCAAGTGTGGAGGTGCATCGGTCGATCTAGGTGCAGGATGTGTTGAGGATGACAAGGACGAGGAGTGGGCGTTGGTAAGGACTTGTTTAGTGCGCTCCGGTCGTGGAAGACTGATCGCGTCGGATGATTCTTTTCCCCTAGTGATTTGCTCCTTTGTTTCCGATTTTTGTCCCCCCGCTGCTTCCATTCCAGGAGCGACAGTGGTTTGTTTCGTTGTTTCCGATTTTTGTCCCCCTGCTGCTTCCATCCCAGGAGCGACGGAGCCAGAAAATGAATCCGCGAAAGCGGGAGGATGGTAGTAGAGTCGGGTAAAGAAGACGACAGAAAGGGAATGCGAAACGTCAAGAGCCCGCCAGTTTTCCAGCAGCAGGCGTGCGAATGAGAGGAATTTTTCCAGGTATACTGTGTTTTTTTGAAAAATGGAGTGACGACGAAAGATGAAGCAAGAAACTGGAGAAGACTGTGCTAAAGGCAGGGACCCACAGACTTCCTCACTGTCTTCCTTTCATCCATTCCGCTGCTATACCTTCTCCGTCCGGGGCATAGTCCCACATCTCGTAAGACATCTGTACGAGCCAGAAAATGCGAGCTGAGCGGGACCTGTTCAAAATGAGGACAAAAGAGAGGAGTAAACGGGGCAGATATAAAGATCGCGAGAAGGGCAAGCGAGAAGACAGGAAAACAGCAGAGGGCATACCGAAATGTCATCTTGGTATCCGCCGTGAGTAAGCCGCTACAGACTGAGCTCTCCCCTCGGGAAAGCTCTTTGACGCGGGCACGGATGCCTAATGGCAAAACCAGAACGGAAGGTTGAAGGCAAAGCGAGAAAGGAAGTATATGTTTCATAGAGGATAAGAGCCTGGAGGGCGAAAAGGGCAAGAGAGGGGAGAGAAACAGGAAGGGAAGTACCGATCGTATTGATATGTTGTCCAAGATACGCCGCTTTGCCCCCCGAGGAGGTGGTGATGGCCTGCTTGAAACGCCTGGAATGGTTAGGAAAAGTTCAAGTTGCTTTATCGTTATTGTTATTACAAAAAGAGGAGTAGTCTCTCCAAATATCAGCTGCCAATGCCAGTAGGTCAGGTCTCGGAGCACCTGACCATGCTGGACGGGTCTCTCTAGCCCTGTCTTTCCGTCTTACAACACACTGCCCTTACCCCCCGTCAAAGTGCGGTCCTCGGGCAAAGCTTTAATACCTCCTCACCTACCACATATCTGCGCGGGAAATAAAGTCGTCTTTAAAAACCAGCTCGACAAAATCCAAACGAGCCTCGCTTGGCTCGGCCTTGTGGACCTCCACCTTGCTCCATGGGGAGGAAATATTGAGGCATGGTGGGGGGTTGGATCACAATCCATTGGCGCCGAAAGCGTATTTTAAATCCACCTTTTTCGTTTGGTCTCGCGTCTTACCTCTTGATAAGCATGCAGACCGAAGGCCTCTGCCACAGACTTGAGAATCGAAATCTGCATCCGTGCTACCTGTGGTCGCAAGGCCGCCAGGACAGAGAAGAGGAGAGAGCGAGCCATCGTAAAAGGAGACACAGAGTGCAAAAAGATAGTGAGAAGCTCAGGACGTGATATTTGAGCCTGAAGAGTCAGCGAAAAATTTGCCCAAAGGAACGTTCCCAGACACGTCACAAGAAAATTCGAGGACCAGGGACCAGTACAGTCCCCGTACTTTACCTTGCCCGCAGGAGGAATGGAAGTCACTTGCAAAAATATATTGTTGCTGCTACTACTACCCTTGTAACTGCGCTCGACACTTTTGCTTGCTGTCGGCGCCTCCGATGTCAGTGAGGTAGATGGCGGCGATGCGCGTGCTTGGCGGTCTGTGCGGGAAGGGCCCATGCCGATGCCCCCCATGATCCCCTCCCCGGTTACTTCGTGCTCTTTTCCTCCAGTCTGCGGCCTTCCCACATCAGCTCCCTCCAGCGTCTTGTCCTCGGTGAAGCCTTTTCTGCTGCTGCTTTCATTAGCTTGCCTTCCCGAGAGGCCTCCTGTGTTATTCCGTATAATCATCTCCCCCGGTGCCATTCCCGTGTTAGGACCAAGAACGTCCTTAGAGCCATCTGATGACGATTGGAAATCGCTCTTATGCCTAGAGCCTCCTCCCTGCATGACCTCCTCCGGGCTCTCTGTGTCCCCAAGGCCCTCACCACCGTTTCGAGCTTGAGACATCAAGTGCGCAGACGTGCTACCCTCTGATCGCCCTCCCAGGTCGTTCCCTCCCGTTGTTGAGCCACTTTCTCCAACCCTCTCTACTGATGATGGTATGGAAGAAGATGCGTGGGCCGAGGGAGACGATGAAGGCGAGCTGCTGGAGGCAAAGTTGTAGGAGAGCGGGATGATCTCCAGGACGTCGTGGAGGGCGATGAAGGGAAACACGTCCGGATTTATAATCACCTCCTCAGAAGAAAACGAAAGTTCATGAACGTGTAGCGAGTATGCGGATGCTGCAGCTGTTTTGCTCGGTGGGCCATGGAATTGGTGCCGGGGAGGAGCCTTTACAGGCCCTGTGCGATTACCAGCAACGGCAGGAGGCGACGGTGCGCGCAGCATCTCTGTTGCTAGAACTTGGACAGAAAGCTATTGAACAGGCATGAAGTTGAACTTAAGATGAGATCCTTCTGCTCTTGCCCTTCTAGACCCGAGGAAAGTTGTAAGTGATGAGGCTAGGGATGTGCTTATGTCATCCGCTTCAAAGTCAATTACACCACAGTTTGCTTTTAAAAAAGCAAGCAACCACCTGGATCAACCGCCTCTCAGCCAGTTTCGACATTCCTGCTATTGTGGTATACTGTCTATTCCGCCAAAGCGCGCACGATCACATGCTTCGGACGCGGAGTTAAACAGAATAACCTCCTCACTCGGTTCTCTTACTCCTTGAGACCTCACTTTGATAGAAAGGGGTCGCGGACACTGACAGGCAAACAGAGAGATGATATTGGATTCAACAGCAGTCATCTGATGTCGCGCAGTTTCTTGTTTCCTCACCCACCCCCTTGCTTTTCTAACGACTCTTGAAGCCTCTTCGCGAGGTGGGCACAGGCCTTAAGGAAATCACGTCGCGTCTGCCATGAAAAGCCATCCTCAAGGGGAGATATGGAGTGCAGCAGAAATTTCCGCCGCCGACAAAGTCTCATCGCCCTTCAAGTATGTCAGGTGCACCTTTGGTCACCTTTGTTTCGCCCTTGGACGCTTAAATCTCGATCTATTCCTTTGTCCCGGCCCCTCGTGGAATGGCTGCAGGTAACAGGCATCTTTGAATCTATACCTCCCTCTAGCCATGATAACCACAGTGTTTATTTCAAAAATAGTACTCTAAATTACATTTGTAGTGCTTGATCGGTTTTCCAGCAATTTTGTTTCTGCCTTTCATGCATCCTCAACAGGCAGACGGGATAGTCTTGCCAGATCACGTTTCCCTGACCAGTACTGACGGAACGAGCAGTCAAACATATTCAGACAATGAGAATGAAGACATTGGATGGCGAAGAGGCGATGACCGTCATAGTGATTCGTCTCCTTCGTTTCTTTCTGCGTTCGAGCTGGCCTTGACAGAAGCTCTTGCGGAATTGGGCGGACAAGCTGTCCCAAAGATGAATTGGAGCGTGCCTTGCGATGCAGCCTGGTATGTGGGAGGTGGGATAGTTTTGATGGCTGACTCATTATGTTTCTTCGTCACACAGACGCTGCTATTCAAGCAGGACTCTTGCCAATGGCCTGTATTTCCCTGAAACATCCGCTGGGAACATAGACTCCTCGGAGAAGTAGAAGGCAGGGAAGGGCATACGCCTTACTACTCTGATCGTTTACCTTTGTGTATTTATTTACTTAACGGCTGGACAGGATCAATGGTGGGACTTTAAAGTGCGAGACCCCCGGTGACATCATGCTCCTGCTCAAGAGCTCCGATCGCGTTCAGGAGGATCTGAATCGCCTCCTTAAAACGGTGAGAAAGGATGTCGACGAGTCAGGTTACTTAATGGGATGACATGTGGCTTGTAAACCGCTGTCGATTCTCACAGACGTGATCTTGTGCATCTCCTCGCCCATTTCCACCCAAACTGCCTCTTTCTGTTTCGGCAGTCCGCGCCACCCGACATTCCTTTTAGATTCTCGCCCACGCTGACGCTCCGGAAATGGGCGACCCTGCTCCCCTTTATGCTTTTTCGCTGCTTTATTTACCGTTCCTCTCTCTGCGCCATCAGCCAGCGGGAGCCTTCTGCCTTCTATCCCTTCCTCGCTGCTCAAGAGTCTCGCCTGAGCACGCTCCTTTATGACTTCTTCCAGCACGAGGGAAGAGAGGGGCTTACGGGCCTTCAGAGACTATTTGAACACGGAGAAGGGACAATGAAGGATGAAGTGAAAGGAAAAGGAGGACTGGCTGAAGAAACAGATATGGAAATGGGAGGAAAAGAAGGACTGGCTGTATGCGTGGACGTGTATGTGGACCGACGGGACAAGGTCTGGGTGCTTGACGTAGCTCCTTGGGGCCCGCCTACCGATTCGTTGCTATTTGAGTGGGTCGAGGCGTATGCAGAGGATGACAGTGGGGGACATGTGCCATGGAAGCTCGATTCGATGGATGGTCGCCAGGGTATTTCAGCGGGAGGAAAGGAGCATGTGATCTATCGGGTAGGAGACGGAGACATCTCCATAAAGCCGGACCCTTGGTCTTCATGCCGCGTCCCTTTGGAGATGAAGGAGCACATGGTGGAAAAGGTTTTGACAGATACAAAAAATAATGGAGAATCCGAAGCATCAGAGATATTGGATTTGCAAGCGATTCAGCGGACAACGCTCAGAGAGCAAAGAGGAGGCGAGAAAGCGGATAGCAGCGACAGTACTGATGATGGTGCAGGTATTGCACGCATAAATTTACTTTGAAAGTCAATAGTGCTCTACCTGCTAGTCAATGGTAAGTGTTTTTCTGTGGAAACAACCATCTTGCTTTATGCGAGGGTCTATGGCGCCTTGAACAACAAAAGCTTCGCACGGCTCCATCTATCTGCGCCAATGACGTACCTGTCGGCAGCTGAGAAAGCGCAAAAAAGGACATTATCAGTCGAGATGGCAACAGCAAGCGAGTAGAATGGAATGCGAACCCACTGCCACGCCCACTGCCACGCCCACTCCCTCGCCTACTCCCATGCCCACGCCGGCGCCTTGTCCTTGATCATCGTGGAGCAGTGTTTTTAAAAATGTTGGGAAGCCACAGCCACCGCCACACCTACTACGTCGCCGACAGCCACACCCACC
>NW_005803401.1:0-10425 GCF_000240725.1 Microchloropsis gaditana
TCAGGCAGGAGGCCCGTCGGACTCGCCGTCCTCCTCGAAGTTCACCTCTTTCCGCTTCCCGATCTTGCGATCCTTGAACTTGCGCAGCAGCCTGGTAATACGGTGCGAGACCAGGTCGATGGAGGCGTACATGTAGTCCGTCTCCTCCGAGGCCCGGAGCACCTGACCGCCCTTCATGAAGAGCGTGGCCTCCACCGTGTGCGAGTGTTTCGCCGCGTGCGCCAGATTCACCACGGACAAATGGACGTCGACCTTGTTGATGGCGTCGTGCACGGGCATTTTCACCAGCACCTTGCCTAGCTTCTTCTCAACGTAATCCCTCATCGCGGGCGTCACCTCAACGTTCCCCGTGACCTGGACCTTGTAGGTGGCTGTTCGGAGAGGGAGGTGAGGAAAACTTAGGAGAAACTTGCGTGATGACACTAGCAGATGAGCCCTTCACAAACGCATAGACGCTAGAGAAAAGTCGTATCCAGGATACATACTCTTCCTATCTCAACAGACATGCTTCTCAATACATATCAATTCCATACTCACTTTCTCCGCCATTGCCATCGCCCCCGCTAGCTGTCAGGGGGCGCATGGCTCCGGTTCGTGGCTGCAGTGATGTTGGTGTCAGAGCTGCGAGGTGTACTGGTAGGACATGGCTACTGTATTTTGTCGCAGGCTGCAACGGCAAGAAAGCGTCCGCCTTCAGAATTAATGTGGTCGCAGCTGCCGCCGCAAACCAAAGCCCTTTCGTCATCTGCATGATATTCTGTTTTAAAACGACAGAAGAGGGCAGAAAACAGAATGGTGAGGTCAGAAAGCACGAGTTCACGCGTCTATTGGGGGCAGAGGACGGAGACGTCCACGAGTTCCAACAGAGGACTTGTTGAAGAAGGAACAAGCGAAGGCCAACAGAAATAGAAGCGAAAAGGTTTTCCTGTCTATGACACGCAAATTCCCTCCACATTAATCAATAAACAGTCAAAGACTCTGAAATTGACCTCAGCAGACAATGAAACGACAAGACGCAGTTCCCCAGCATGGAGCGAGGCACTGCTGCAACCCGACTCCTGTGTCCATCTGCCTGGGGAAGCTCGAGGATGCTCGTGGTGTTTCGCGTACCGGGAGGGCTCGAGGACCTTCGTGGTGTTTCTCGTACCGCCTGGCTGGCTCCTTGCCGTTAGCCTGTGGGAGTTTCAAATTTAGCTTTTCTCTCAGGTAGCTCAACGGTCGCTTCTTTTTTTCTGGCGTACTTCGTCTCTTATTCCAGATGCAATCCCTTTGCGTTTGCGCCGCATATATTGTGCAAAGGAGGCACCAAAGGCATGGCCCATACTTCGTGTACAATTTGAACCTATCGACCGTTCAACCGTATCCCTGCACGCCCTGATTCGTCCCGCGCTGAGGCCGTTGAAGCGTTCCTCCATCTGGAATCAAGAGCCTTGCAATAAACGGCCGCTTTTCCAATTTGCTTCCGCTTTGTGTGGCTTTGGCCTTGTGCTCGATGTCCATGTCGTCGCTTTAGTCACTTCTGCGTGCTCACATGTTTCACGAACGCCTTTTCACAAGATTGACTGCAGATCTACCTTCCTAAAGCTAATAATAACAATGGAGAGAAGCCCCAACGGACGCGTGCCTCTGAGCTGGAGACATGTACAACAATTTGAGACGAGATCCCCGAAAAGCATACAAGCCGCCCTACTACGAGGAGAGGATACGCTCTCCACGCACTCCGTGGCGAGTCGCCTTTCCAACGCAAAAAGCTCTTACTCCGCTACCACGTTCCAGAGCTTCGCCACATCCAATTACTCCGGGTTCTCTGCAGCAGGTGATTTGAGCAGGAAGATGAAAAATAAAAAACATCACGTGCATCCGAGCGAGCTAGACCCTACCGTGGCTTATGACGTAGAGTGGGTACACGACGAATTGGCTCTATCCTGTATGGTGTGCATGGCCGAATTCTCCCCTCTAATGCGCCGAAAGCACCACTGCCGCGCCTGCGGGCGTGTGGTGTGCTCAGGATGCTCCAGTGCCCGTGTCCTGGTTCTAGGTCTGCGAGGCCTCCAAAAGGCCTGCACGGATTGTGTGCGCGGAGCGGAGAAATTGAGGGCCTGTGAGAGCATCAGCGAGGACTCCGAGGGAGGTGTCCGGCTGACAGAAGAGCAGGAGGAAAACGACGCTACCATGGAAGGCTTGAAAAAGAACGAGATGACGAGGGAAACGGAACGCAGCCCGGGCCGCGTGTGTGGCAGCAACAGCTCGACCCACGTGGAACGCAAAGTAGAAGGCGACAAACAGGAGGAGCGACAGCAGGCTCTAGAAAATGACGACGAGCCCTTCCCGCAACAAGCGGGCAAGAAGAAAAAGCAGCGATCAAAAGACAAGACTTTCTCCACGGCGAGCATCGGTCTCCTGGCCGTGGGGTGCACAGCCCTGGCGATAGGCTCAGCACTAGCTATGAGCCCCAAACTGCTCTCCGGTATCATGGGCCGCTTTAAGAGATAAAGGCAAACAACAGGGCCAGAGGCTACCTGCGAAAGAAACACAGCGAAAGTAAAAAGAAGGATGGATGGAGAAGGGGGAGGGAGAGGGAGGGAAAAAGAGTCGGGAAGAACGTTGGTGAAGGCGCGGTTGCCTCCAAATTGCGTATACTTGTCTTTTTAGAAGAAATGAAATGACAACTTGGCGCGTTCAGTACATGTCTGTAATTTCATATTTAGAGATGTCGCAGAATCGGCGGTCTGTCCGTAGATGCACTCACTGGGACATGCAGCCTCCTGGAGATACCATAACGACATTTAAAATGAGAGATGCTTTTCTACGGGTGACAATCGCGGCTGACATGGTGCGAAAAGAAGAGGAGGCGGAGAAACAGACTAGTTCTCGCAAAGAAATCCAGGATTGCGCAGCAAATGTGGCCTGAGGGACCCACTTTGCATGGACCGGGGCGTCATAAGCCCCGAGGCCCCGCCTGGATTGTCCTCATTGTAGGACCAACAAATAAATCGTCACCCGTGCGAGTACGTGTTCAGATGACTCGACATCAGATTCACCCCAACGCTGGGTACGAGAGACGATGAACATGCCTACAACAAATGGGCCATTTCGGATACCAAAGCATAAATTCGTGCAGAGAGCTTGTGCATAATTGAAGCGAGGAGAGAAAAGATGGGAAAGATTACGATTGGAAAAGGAAATCCAAGGTACACTATGTCAAGGTGCTGGGCCGGTGAAAAGCAGCCACACAAGCTTTATGCAAAGCAAGCATTAAACTGTCGGTTTGAATTTTTTCTACAATCAGCAACAGTCATACGTTATTTTCACACCTTTTGACTGCGTTTTTTGACTTCAAACTCATCCTAGACCGGGGTATCCGCGCCATGTCAGAGAGTCAGGCCCCTTTACCACTCATTATCACCGTCACTGCCAGTCTCCCTCCGCACGCCCCTTACGTCGCCACCAGGTGCTTACCCGCCCCACATTTTGATGTATCAGTCCATCCAGCATGCCATGGCCGGGCAGAAGGGAGACCACTTCTAAAACCGCGCCTGTCGCGTGGTACCGCCGGAGGGAGAGATAGTGATACACCTGGATTGGAGAGGGGGAACGTTTGATAAGCCAGGGGGGAAAACCAAGGTCGATACGAGATGCGACAAAAGGGCGTCAAAGAGCTTGATTCGTGGCAAGGAACATATCATTTCCCTTTACTTCTGCCGCTGACACGGTGGCAGCGAGCGACTGATGGGAGGCCAATCCTACCAGAATGCGTCGATCGCTGCGTACTGCTGCGCTCTGAATGCTGGAGCATGGGCGACACTGGGGCGTGAAGCGCTGCTTGACTCTGTTGATCGTAAAGGGTGCCGAGAAGGGGGATGGTGGGCGTGAGCGACGTTTGGCGGGGGCTGGTCCTGCCCTCTCCTTTCCCCACAAGACAATAAAAATTGCGCCTTGGCATGGCCTGTTTTTTTTCCGTCCCTTCCCCTCCTGCACCCTCACCGAATGCCCAAGAGCCGCCGCCACCAGCGACGGCTCATCTCCACTGCCACCTTCCTTGGCGGCATGTGGTCCCCCACGTAGTCTCCCATTTGACGCCTGCCGCACGTATGGCAGCCGTACACCCACCCAAACATATCCAACCGCCGTTTCTGTTTGGGACTCGCGTACTCCAGTCCTGCAGGGAGGGTGCCACGGACGTTAAAGAAGGCGCCCGGTTGTGCCACGTTACTCGGTGCGACGCCGCTGAACCGCCCTCCAAGACCCTTGAATAGCAGCATGCCCACCAAGGCTGTGCGCGCAGCCCCAAGCAACCGTTCCTTCTTCTTTCCAGCGTCGTATCCCAAGAGGGAAAATGTCGAGCTTGAAATGGTCCCGCGCTTGTCGATTACACCTCCTTTTCTCCTTCGGTCCTTTTCCGGTACCCATCCTAGCGCTACGCTCAGGGTCGCCGGAGCTTCATCCGCTGCCAATGATGCCAGCATCGACCCAGTGCTCACTGAAAGCATGCCCGCAAGGGTAGCGGCTCGAGAAGCAGCTGAAATGCCCAGAAGCCGCCCTTGCAAGAACTGCGAGGCGGAGAGAGTGAGAAGGAAGGTAACTCCACCCGCGGTCAACCTACTGGCCTTGAGCCAGTCTTCTTGAGAGAATCGCCACTCTCTATCGGGGTACTTTGTCATTTCAAGTCGAGACTCTCCTTAACGACTCGAAGAGTTGAGGAAAAAGCTGCAGGGGTCAGAAGGCGTATCGAAAACGTCGTGTCTGTCCGGGCGACACTCAGGCAGGAGGCCCGTCGGGACTGTGACATAAGTGTCACCAGTCTTCCTGTCCAAGCTTTAGCTTTGATTGCATTCTATACAAGGAAAATAAGAGTGTGGAGACGTCAACAAAAGCGTGGAAAACTTGGCGAGCGTCTTTCATTGCGTCCAAGCGGCTGTATCGCTGCCTGTAAGGCGGGGGCGAGGGGCAGACCGCACTTGGGTCACGCGCTTTTCAGGGATTAGGAGCCCGGCTTCAGTATTTAAAGCGATCACCTTACTCATCGGCTTGAACGCCTTGACAGGACACATTCGAGTAAGCTTTCATCTTCCCGGCAATGTCATCTCTCAAGTAAGTTTTTGCTCGTGGTCCTCCGTGACCTCCTCGATGCCCCGTTTGGCATTCGCGACATCCAAGGCCCTTACCAAGTCCTCATCTCCGATCCTTGTGTTCCAGGCGCGACCACGAAAATGGGCATGTCGTGGATGATGGCGAGCAGCAAGTGAAACGGGCGAAGATGGATGTAAGAGAGGAGGAGAAAGAGGCGGGGCCGCCGCCCGAGGAGGCCTTGCGCATCGCGGAGATTGCGGCGCGGGCTGAAGCTAGGGCTGCCGCGAGAGCGTCGGCAACAGGGAGTAATGGAGGGAGAGATGCAGGAGGGAACGGTGGAGCGGGAGGGATTGCGAAAGGGAACCATAAGCTTCCGCCTTTGCCAACCCTGATTGAAGGGGGAGCGCATGAGGTGAAGTTTCTGACCAAGAAACAACGGGAGCAACTGGCGTTGCAGAAATTGCAGGAGAAGCGGGCAGCAGAAGCCCCGAGTGTGAAGAGGACCGGTATGGCAATGAAGGATGTCGGCAAGGGTGGCAGTGCGGGGGATGGAGGCATGGGTCCGCCCCGGCCCGGGTCGCACCGGGACCGCGACGGGCGAGAGGGAAGCCGGGAAGGAGGCTGGAGGGATGGGGCCCGTGGGAGGGCTTCCGATCGTGGAGCTAGGGAGGAGAGGGAGCGTGGAGGAAGGGGTTTGAGTCGGGAAGAGCGGGAGCGGGAGCGTTTGGAGCGGCAACGCCAAGAAGAGCTGCAGGCGCTGAAAGACCACTATCTGGGGAAGAAGGAGGTGAAGCGGCGCGTGGTGAAGCCCAGCGAGAAGTTCGCGCGCATTTTCCAGTTTGACTGGGAGGCTTCCGAAGACACGAGCCGGGACAGCAACCCCCTGTACAACCAGCGGCTGGAGGTGACCCCCTTGTTCGGGAGGGGGTACGTGGCGGGCGTGGATATGCGGGAGCAGCGGAAGACGAACAGGTACCTGGAGGCGCTGACGCTGAGACGGCAGGAGGAGGAGCGACGGGCGGAGGAGGAGGCGGGCGTGAGTCGGGGGGACAGGCGGGACAAGGAGGAAGAGCGCCGGTCCTTCATGGAGGACATGCGGCGGCGGCGGGAGGCGGAGGCTCGGGGCATGGAGAGGGCGACGATTGGGGTGCTGGGGCAGCACTGGCGGGACAAGAGCTTGGAGAGCATGACCGAGAGGGACTGGCGGATCTTCCGGGAGGACTTCGACATCAGCATGCGGGTCGGGCGCCAGCGCGTCTTGCCTCTTCGCAACTGGGAGGAGGCGAACCTGCCTGCCAGCTTGCGCAAGACCGTTGAGGGCATGGGCTGGAAAGAGCCCTCGCCCATTCAGCGGGCTGCCATCCCGGTGGGGATGGGCCGCCGGGACATCATAGGGATCGCGGAGACGGGGTCTGGGAAGACGGGGGCCTTCGCCATCCCCATGATCAACTACTGCCTGACCCTGCCGGCGGAGCACCGGACCCGCACGCCGGAGGAAGGGCCGCTGGCTCTGGTCATGGCGCCAACCCGGGAGCTGGCGGAGCAGATCGAGGCGCAGGTTGCGATTTTGATCGAGGGGACGGGTCTGAAGAGTTGCTCGGGCGTGGGGGGAAAGCCCATTGAGGACCAAGCCTTTGCCCTGCGCGAGGGCGTGGACATATTGATTGGGACGCCGGGCAGGCTCAAGGACCTGATCGACTCCCGGTACCTGGTGCTGAACCAGTGCAACTACATCGTTCTGGACGAGGCGGACAGGATGGTGGACATGGGCTTCGAGGAGCAGGTGGTGGCCGTGCTCGACACCATGGGAGGCCTCCTGAAGTCCGAGAACGAGGAGGAGGCGGACCGGCAGGCGGACGCGGCGCAGAAGGGGGAGCAGCTCTACCGTGTCACCGCCATGTTCTCGGCCACCATGCCGCCGGCAGTGGAGCGCATCGCTCGGTCCTACCTGAGGGCGCCCGCCACGATCAAGATCGGAGAGGCCAACAGCGGGAAGAACAAGCGGATCGAGCAACGCCTCATCTTCACCACGGAGCCGGGAAAGAGGAAGGCGGTGGTGGATCTCCTGACCAGCCCGAAGAAAGAGGACAAGTTCATCGTCTTTGTCAACGCCAAGCGGGCCTGCGATGTGCTGGCTCGGCATCTGGAGCAGACGCGCATCTCCTGCGGGATTCTGCATGGGGGCAAGAGCCAGGACCAGCGCGAGGCCAGCCTGGAGGCCTTTCGAAACGGGGTTTTCACCGTCTTGGTGGCCACAGACGTGGCAGCCCGAGGCCTGGACATCCCCGACGTCTCGCATGTGATCAATTACGACATGCCCGCTAAGATAGAGAACTACTGCCACAGGATCGGGCGGACGGGGCGCGCGGGCAAGGAGGGGCTGGCGACGACGCTCCTGACGGAGAACGACAGCGAGGTCTTCCACGACTTGAAGAACTACCTGGAATCCACGGACATGAAGGTGCCTCCCGAGCTTGGGAAGCACGCGGCCGCCCAGCAAGCCCCGGGGACCCGCAACGAGGACGGCAAGATCATGGGCCAGAAGAGGGACAGCGTCATGTACTCGAAGCGTTAAGGGGGTATGGCATCGTGCCCAAAAAAGTGCAATGTAAAGATGATCGAATCCAGTTTTCTGGGGCACAAAAAGGAAACGCGTGCCGGGTGACAGCTTTTTCGTTTACGCCTGTCTATTTTACTTCTTTTGACTCTCGCAAGCCTTGCCTGTCACTTTCGACGTCTGGACAGCCCCCTTCTCTGTTCACCCCCTTTCTGCGCCACCATGGCGCCCCCGCATGCACAGTCTGTTCCCAGAATGACAACCTCGCGCACTGCAAGGCGATGCCTGTGGAGGCTCGGGGCTCCATGCACAGGGGGTAGAGGGCTTGGATGGCCGGGTCCTTTTCATCCTCCAATAGGAAGGAAGTCATTGGGGCATACATACTGTCTTGCCAGATGGGGCTGCCTTCCGCAGCGAAAACTGCGCGAAGTTGGTGGGTCCTGCCAGTGACAAGCTCGGCCTCGACCTCGTAAAGAGAGGGCGGCAGGTCCTTCTCGCCGCCAGAGCCGCCATCTTGACCATCGTGGATAGCGACCAAGTTCAACTCTGAGAAAGCGACGGGTTGGCAGGACAAGACGCGGGTCTGACAGAGCTTCCAGCCCGGCAGAGGCCGCCGGCTGATGGCGCGGGGGGCGGGCCGGCGGTGGATGATTTTCCCTAGGGGACGAGAGGGGCGGCGACGTGGGGAGAGGGTGGTAAGGGCGACTCGTCTGTCTCCAGGATGGTCAGTCGAGAACATAATGCTAGCCAAGAAGACCCACCTGGCATGTAGTGCTCGAGGAGACCCACGGGGACGGGGCCCGTCAGGAGGGCTTTGTACCTCTTGCCTAGCCGGTCGCGGCGTATCTCCTCCCAAAAACGAGTGGCACCCTGCGCGGTCTTGGCCAGAGGCACGAGCCCGGAAGTGACGACATCAAGGCGATTCATACTGTGCGAGGAAAATGGGGACGAATATCAGCGCTTTTCTGGACTTGCAAAAGACGCACCACCGATCAATTAAGGAAAATAGCACCGTGCTTCTCTGTGTTAACCCACCGGATAAGGTTAAGGCCCAAACTTGCCGAGGCTGCCACGTCCAATGCTTCGAGTGCATTTGAGACGTGCAAGGAACAGGGACAGCCAGGAGGCTTGTCCACCAGAAGCAGGTCGTCGTTCTCCCATATTACCCGGAAGGTATAGTCAATCATGCATTCCGGGAAACGGCGTGGGAATAAGTAGACCCGAAAGAGGTCTCCTTCCAAAACCGTTGAAGGTGGATACTTCTCTATCAAGTGAGTGCGCCGAAATTTATTCTGCCTGTAGATATAAACAGCTCCGATCTCGTGAAGCTTTGCTGCGCGATCATGGGACATATGCAAGGCCGTAGCGACTGCCTCTGGGACGGTGGCAAATTCGCAAGAGGCGTGGAAAAAGGCAGTACTGTTGTCTTTTGGAGTACCCGGGAAAAACGAAGCAATTTCCCGTAGGTCCTGTAGGCTCTTTGGTCTAGGAGCAGGTTGGGTGGTACCTGGAGTGGAGACGGTCGATGCAGTCGAGCCCCGTTGATAAGGAACATTAATACAAGAGCGCAATGAAGGTCCCCATCTCCGGTATGGGAGTGTCAAAATTGCAGAGAATTCCCCATTCTGGTTGTTGTGAAGTCGAAATATGAATCCCGGCAAGACCCGGGCTCGCATGCCTGCACAGGATCTGAGCCCGGTGACGGTGGAGATGAGCTGGAATGCGAGGAGGACAAGAAAAATGACGGGGCCCCGAGCCGCCCGATCCTGCATACGATAGGGCAAGATTGCTACTAAGCTATTTAGTATGAACGTTCAGATAAAAATAACCCCCACTTTGGCGGCAGGTAGCAAATATGTAAGAGAAGGCAGCATTTACTCAGCACGCCTCATCCAGTTGAACCTCCTAGCCCTTATCCCCCAAACAAGCAAAAAGTGCAAGGGCAAAAAGGAAAACATTGCTGGATTGGTCATCTTTTTTTCCATCTATCTCTTTCGTGCTCCATTCTGCAACACTTGTTAAAGTTCTCTGGCTGGCTTTACGCAGTCTCTTTGTTTTTGGCTGTCAAGCACCTCTGCTCGTCCTAACCCACTTTTCCTCCAGCCACGCCAAGAAGGCCAGCGCCCTTCGAGAAGGACGCGAGCCTATCTTGAAGAACACATGGCTGAGATCTTCTCAATTCCCTATTAAGTTGTAAGCCCTTTGTTAGTTTTCCCTTGTGCATGGCACGATGAAACTCGCTATTTAATTAGAGCACCACATCCCCAACATCACTCCATGCGATTTCCGTGGAACCCATTCCCTCTTCTGATGTCACCTTAGGGTCACTTTATTGGAATGTGAACTTGCGCTTGAAGGAAAGCGTGGCCGTCCTGGGCTCCTTGAGGGGGATGTTGGCGCGTGTCACCCACTCCCCGCCTTTCCCGGGGTCTGACCAGGTGACATCAAGGTCCGTGAACGGGTCCAGAGTGGTCTGCAGCTTGGCACCGTCACCGAGGAGGTGCGTCCACTGGTAGGTAAGATAGCCCCGCTTAAGGCTGAGGGTGGGGGAGATGGTGTTGGCGTCGTCCACCTGGTGGTTGAGCGTGAGCTTCCCGTCCTTGTCAGCCTGAGAAAGCTCGAGGACCGCGTTCGTCTTGCCCGCCTGGATGTCCTGGGCCACCGTGAGCTCGAAGGCCCTGGTGCTTTGGTCCCACGCCGGGGTCAGGGCCAACTGGCGCTCGCCAGGCAGGCTGAATCTCTTGGAGCCTTCCACACGCTCCACCACGGAGTCCGTGTTGAAAGCCGCGCGGATGTAG
>NW_005803401.1:10435-11652 GCF_000240725.1 Microchloropsis gaditana
GAGGAGGAGGGCGAAGAGGTGGAGGAGGAGGAGGACGAGGGAATGTCTGAGGGGCACGGGAGTAATGAGGCGGGAGGGCGGGAGGGAAGAGTGAAGAGATGAGCCTTGAGTTGGGTAGGCGCGTTTTGGGGCGCAACTTTCGAACGAAACTGTGTTGAGTGGCTCGTGGTAAGGGAGGAAGGGCATCGACATTCCTGCTATTCCTTTCATTTCCTCCATTCCTGTATTCCTGTATTCCTTTATTCCTTTGTTCCTTAATTATTTCTTCCCTTGTTCATTTATTCCTATATTCCTCTCGCAGACCGCCCGGTTCAGAAACGAATGCTCGCGTTTGCTTTTCCCGCCCACTTTGTCTGCTATACACCCTCCTGTCCGCGCTCGACTCCCTTCCTAACCTCAAAGCAAGCCGCCTCTCCCACCCGGATACACCATCTGCTACGTCCTCCCCTCCCCCCGCATCGCCCCTTCTTTCGCCTGCTTATCCCCTTCCTCCCTATCTCCATCTCACTTCCCCCCCACTTCCTTCCTTCCTACCTATCTATCTATCGCCCTCTGTAGCCTGCGCAACCCCCTCGACCTCGGCCTCCAACCAGGCGTGCCCCGCCTGCGCCCACCCACAGGAAAGCTGTTGCGAGGCGACAGGGAGTGTCTTCATGACTTCATGTGGAGAGTCGTGCGTTCACCGAAGGTGGCGTTCAAAGCCCCTCCAAAGGAGTCAAAGGACCCCCGTCTCTAGCCCGGCCACGGCCCTCGCCCTCCACCCTCGCCCCTTTTTCTGCCTCCCCCGCATTCCCATCCTTGCTCCTCCCCTCTCCATCGCTTTCCATCGCATCGCTCCCACACTTTATAACCCCTCTTTCCCCGGCCGCACTCCTCTCCCAAGCCCTCGAGTCCCCCCCTCATGCGCGGGGCTCGATCACGCCAACGCCGCCCAGCTTGCGCTTGTAGACGACATTGATCTCCCCCGAGTCCTCGTTGCGGAAGACGTAGAAATCATGGCCGATGTACTCGAGGCAGACAATGGCGTCCGCGGTCTGGGGAAGGAAAGCGAGACAGGAGGGACTGTTAGGCACGGCGCACTAGGCAAGAGAGACAGTCCATTCACAGTGTTCTAGCGCCTCCACCGCACCGCCCGCTTACCGACATGGCCGGCATATCGAACTGCTTCCGCTTCACCACCCTCATGTCCACCCCCTTGGCCGGGTCTTGGAAGCCGC
>NW_005803401.1:11662-12502 GCF_000240725.1 Microchloropsis gaditana
GCTGGGGGTCAGGCAGGAGGGATCCATTCGTACATCGCAGACGTCCGCGTGGTAGTCAGGAATGGCGTGCTCCAGGTACTGGAGGGGCCGGTCTGCTTTCCAAGCCCGGTAGTCCGCCCGCTGCTTCCACTCGTAGAAGTGCGCCACCACGTCCTGGACGCTGCGCTTCGGAAGAAGGGCCTGAGGAAGGGAGGGAGAGAGGGAGAAGGGATGGAAAGGATGAGCTTGGGCGGAGGCACTTGCACCTCCTCCCCCGCGTACTCATGCTCGCCGCCCGAGTAGCGGACACCCGCGGTCGCTTTCCCCCCCTTCCCACCTTGATCTGGACAAAATTTTTGTCGTACTCGTTCATGCCCTCCACGAACAGCGCCTCTTCTTCCTGGCTCCATGCCATGCGCCTATTCGCGTCCACAGCGGTCTCCACCGCCCTGACCACGTTCCCCGTCGCCCGCAACACCATCCACCCCAGCTCCATGGCCTCCCCTCTTAGCCCGCTCTCCTCCGCCTTCGCCTTCCCCTTCCCGACGCCATCACCCTGCTTATCGTCTGCCTCCAAGCGCCCGTCCCTGTCGCGCAATGCCGCCAAAGCCGAGGCTAGGACCCTCGCCTGCCCCGGGTCCACATCCTCGGGGCTCCAGGCCAAGCCCGCCTTGGCCACAGCGGCCACGTCAGCAGGCGCCAGCCTCGCCCAGGGACGCACTGGTGGGATTTTCCCCTCCTCCACCTGGTACATGGCCCCTTCTCGCGGGGCCTTGGCGGGGGCGGGGATGCTCGGGAGACCGTCGCCCTCTTCCCCCCCTTCCGGAACCCTCCCGCCTCCGTCCCCTCCCCCCTCGCCCC
>NW_005803401.1:12512-14424 GCF_000240725.1 Microchloropsis gaditana
ATGCCTCTTGTCTGGCTACGACGAACAGATCTGACGCGAACACCCCCATTATCTCTTGCCTCCCCGTCCGTGGAACCGTTGCGATGCTCCTCCTTCACCTCCACCCTCGCCAGTCCTTGCGCTTCCATCGTTGGCGCTTCCATCGGCACCGACGTACTTTTCCGCGATCGCGATGTGCCTGACGGGATGCAGGCATTTGGCTGCGTCGCCCTTGGCACCGTAGGCCCTGCTCTTGTTTCGTGATGGGGCGGGAAGGAAGCATCGCCCTGGTGCTCTTCCTCCTCCTCCCCTCCACTGCCACTGCTGCAGCTGGTGCAGCTTCCGCTGGCGCTCCGGCTACTGCTTATAACGCTCTGATCACTGCCTTGCGAAGATGAGGATGAGAAGGAAGCGGCCACAGCCGTGGAGGGGGAGGAGGAGGGGGAGGAGGGAGAGGAGGAGGAGGGGAAAGAAGCGGTGCCCGTGTACGGCACTCGTGTCGAGGAGTGAGTTCCTTTGCGTTTGCGCGTCGGAGAGGGTATCAAGGAAGTACGCTCACGCCCTGGCAGGCTCCGCAATATGATGGTGGCAGCCTCAGCGCCGTCTGCTGCCATGCGTGTGATGGATTTGGAGGAGAGCTAGAGGAATCGAGCCAGGGCACGGGGTGCGAGTTGGAGGCGTGCAATTTCAGGTACTGCTTCCCGACGGGACGCTCACACAGCCATATTTGTCCTGTGACCTTGCCAGGTGCTTTCGGTGTGATTCTTGATGTAGCGAAGGGCAGGGGAGAAGGGAGTCGTAGCGTTAGGCGAGATCTTACATGCTCGGGTGAGGCGCGGGAAAACTTCCTAGCTACACGGCCTCCAACCCTCGCTCCCGCAGTGCAACGTATGTCACGCTGAACGCCTTCGACTTCACGTCCCGAAAAGTATGTGCCGATGCAGAGAGGCTCAATAACGTGTGTTGACTCAGAAAAATGTTATAAGAAGGCCGTGAAAATTGTACGAAGCTGGGACCTTGTGGAGGTGCGGGCAATTTGCAAGAACTATTGTTGAAGTCTCAGACGATTTTTTTACTTTTTGTTTCCCATTTGTGCTGGCTTCCCCCGCACACGGCTGCAAACATGGCGTCCATTCATGCCAACACCATTTCCTTGTAAGGAATTAAGCTGTCTAGGCTGCTTCTGTAGCTCTTGCTGGCGCAGGTCGAAAGGGTTGGGTTTGCCCCCCCTCTCGTCCTCATCCCTATTCGAGACGCCGCGAGCACCCCGAACTCTCTTCTTACGTCCCGCAATGGCAGCGGCAGCGAATTCGCTAAGCTTTCTTTTCTCCTTCTCGTCTCTTTCCGTACGTTCCGCCTGCACCAAAACCCTGTCGCGGGCTGCCTGAGCGTAAGCAACCTCTCCTGCCCCCCCTTGCTCGTGAGACTCCACATCCTCCCACTGCCCCACTGTCCGCAGAGTATGCAGAAGAAGCGTGTGAGAATGAGCGCACGATAAAGCGTGAATCTGACAGACCCCAATACGAGTGGCGTAAGAAAACGTGGCGGTACCCCGTCACAAAGAACCCTTCCCCAGCCATCCCACGTACCCATAGCCCCCAGGGGCGCGTCCCTCAATGCCTCCAAAGCCCTGACGTCAAGCGCCCTCCTCCCTCCTTTCTCGCATGCCCTAACGCCCCGCGGCACCAGCACCACGCCCTCCTCCTCCCGGCGAAGGACCCTTAAGCCTGCCTCCCTCGGCCGCCTCTTCTCCTTTCCCTCGACGGGCAAGGAGGACAAGGACAAGGCCGGGGGGAGACCAGAGGCCTCGGAGAGCGCGGCTGTAGAGGCCACGAGCTCAGAATCGCCCGCATCTTCGCCTTTCCTCTCAAGCATTCCATCCACGACACCAGTTGAAGAACCCCTGCCCCCACCCCTCTCCTCCTCCCCCATT
>NW_005803401.1:17042-20230 GCF_000240725.1 Microchloropsis gaditana
ACTTGGGTGGGGAGACGGTAGCGCGCGTCCAGGGCCAGGTCGCCCAGCTTCACGTCGAAGGCCTTCTTGATGTATACCTCCTCAGGCTTAGCCACCGCAGCATTGTAATTGTAGGTGCCGCCCACCACAACGTCGTCGGCCAATAAGGTCTCTACAGCGCCCTCGAGATTCAGGGTGGACAGGTCTTTCACGGTCGTGTCCGTGGCTGTCACCTGCAGGGTGACGGGTAAATTCTTAGGACGCGGGGGAGCTTATGATATACCAATTCGCACGTCCCTTCCTAAACGTTCTACTAACGAAACACACTACTGTTGACAGCATGCTGGCTGGCTTTATGACAGACAGAAGATGATGAACATCTGTTCGTTTTACGGAAGCGCCTGACACAATCAAGAAGGACAATTCATGCATATGCGTCTACACCCTGCACATAAGGCGAGAGGAAAGAAAACATAACGGCCTAAGAGCAGAGCTCACCGCGAGGGAGCATTTGATCTCCGGAAGTCTCACCGAAAGGCTGAGGCCGGCCCTAGCTGGAGCCGCAGCAAGCAGCAAAGCGGCCATGGAATAAATGATCTTCATGGCTTGAGATAAACGAGCCGGAAGAGCTTTGACAATTGCGTAAGGACGAGAACACGACCTGGACTTGAAAGACGGGGAAAACATTTTACGGAGAAGGCATAAGATTCATCAAAGAAGAAAATACCAGCTGGTCGAGTGCTCTATTGATAAAATGTCAGAGACAGGTTACGAGAGGCTAGGACGCCCAACAAGTCATCTGCGGTGCTACAGGACACAGTATATGCACACCGTGCAATCCTCAAGTGCTGTGCTAAGCCTTGGCGTCGCATTTTTAAGCAAAGTGTCATATCCCAACCAAGCAGAGAGGATGGTGTCAGGGGTGGAACCTGCGCATTTCTAGTTGTGATATGTCTCCGCGTGGTCGATCCAGACCCACGCCACGAGAGCAACATTAAATAAGCAAGCATCTATGCACTAACATGCGTAGTAAAATTGGCTCCACATGTTTCATTTAGGTGGTAAAGCAACCTTTTTGGTTTCTTCAACAAAGCTGCTTGAAAAATCATCCTTTCTTCAAGAGAAGGCAGGAAGCGTACTTCCCGTCCCAAGAAGAAAAGCTTTCTGAAGGCGTCATGGACTTGTGACGTGGATATAACAATGCAAGAAGACAACGATCAAGAAAACACCGAGTTCCTAAAGGTCCACAGATAGTAAAGGACGGTCTCACTTCCTGGGAAATGATACAGACTGACTTGAAAAAGCACTGATTCATGCAAGATGGTGTGGTGTCAACTTCACTGACACCTTCGATGCTTCCATTCTTGAGTGCTTCAAGCTCAAGATCCGAGAGAAGATCATCCAAATCTTTGTCGACAATTATGCCACATCCTACCACAGCTTCTGGACACTCCCATGCAGCGATTTTTCTCCCCTTTCGCTTTTCCCGCTCCCCTCGGTTGCGTACGAACGCTCCTAAGACTCAGGTGCAAGCAAGACACGGCAGATCATTCCTAGCCCCCAGTAACCGTCGGTCCGTTCAGGTCAGCTGACGAGCTGGCCGGCCGGCCTGGCCCGTCTCAAGAGGGAAATAAGGTACACGATGCTTGCTGCGCCAGCAATTCACAGATGACCTTTGATGGGTGTAAAAAGATGATAAAAAAGAAGCCGGAGAACAATTCTGTCGAAGAAGAAGAAGAAGAAGTAGTTGGTGGCAGACAGGCTTGTCACTTCCAACAGGTAGAATGCATGAAATTTGCGAAAAACTTGCTTTTTTTTCAATTTTGCATCATTGAAACCTCGTTGACCTCATAAAATTGTGCAGCTTGCGTAAAGACACCGACGTGATCTCTCATTTCGGCACTTCTCATTTTTCCTTGCTCTTTTCCTTCTGGTCTCGCCGCCTGATGGCTCATTGCCTACCAAGTACACTCACTCTCCCCCACATAAGCTTATCTGATTATACACTTTATGTACACATATGCTCAATCGTTGCGAAAAGGATAGTGTGTGGCCGCTGCAGCGGTCCATTCCAGCTGATTGTTCAGGCGGATGGACAAAAGGTGATTGAGACGAAGGAGAAGGTGATCATTGACATGAATGATGACCTTACTCGGTGACAGTGGTAGCATACGGACAAGGTTTGCAATCCACTGGATTCAGCAGGAGCATTCAAATTTCATGCCATTGCTCTTTCGCCAAATAGACCTTCGCCCGCCTCGTCGAAGGGAGGTTCAATCAAAAGCGTCCGCTTTTTCCAAGCCCGGAGGGGCCGGGGCCCAGGGATTAACAAAGGGAACGAGGAGGTTGCGGGGAGGAGGACAGGAAGCATGCGGAGGGTGGAAGGAGGGGGATGGCAGCGGCAGGCAATGCGGTTGCCGAGGAGGAGGGGAGGACGCTAGCGCTAGGGCTCGTGCCGGCGGCTGACGGGAAAGTCTGGGTAGTACAGTCCTCACGCTTGCGCTTCCGGCCCCGTTCACTCTGGCTCGCTGTGTGAGATAGAGGCCCCGGAGATCGCGGAGTGAGGGAGAACCAGGCTTTCTCGAATGTGTGCCCGATTTCAAACTACTTTCTTCCCTCTTCTGTCCTCCCCTCCTTCCTCCCTCCCTGCCTCCCTCCCGCGTACCCTTTGTACGTCGCCGGCCAATGTATCCGGCTGGGGCGCCCGACAACCGCTGCATCTCTTTCTCCCTCAGAGTCTGCACCTTTCGCACTTTACTCTCCACCCACCGCTTGGCTCTCTCCCTCTCCGAGGTTGTCAGGTATTGCGCCTGACACTGCGAACAACTGCAATGAAGGAGGATAACAGGGGGGGGGGGATAGGGGCGTCAGGGAAATGGGAAGAGACCTGGGTAAAGAACATCACTTAGCTCATGTGCGGCCTGTCGACTTCTCCAAAGGACCTGATCCCTCCCTCCCTCCCTTCCTTTTCCTGCCCTCCCTTCCCTTTCACCCATGCTTACCTGAAGTCCTCCGGCACGTCCTCGTCCCTGAAGCCCAGACACTTCATATGGAAGGCCAGATTGCAGGTATCGCAGCACAGTAAATCGCCCGGCCGCTCGCACATCTGAATTGAAAGGGGTGGGAGGGACAGAGGCTGAGCAGGTATCGTGAGGGGCCACGAAGGGTGGGGACGGAGAAGCGACAGGCGCACAGGGGAGGGAGGGCGG
>NW_005803400.1:0-1224 GCF_000240725.1 Microchloropsis gaditana
CGCAGGAGCCGAGGGAGGGAGGGGGGGAGGAGGGGCACAAGGGAGGGCTGGGTCTTCGCGTGAGGGAGAGCTCAAGGGTGGGGGCAACAAGGTTGTTCTGGCCGTCCATACGAGAGATTCAGGCGGAGGCACGGGCGTTCTTTTTGGGGGTAGGGAGTGAAGGAGGAACGGATGAAGGGAGGGATGGAGGGAGTGAAGGAGGAAGGGATGAAGGGAGGGATGGAGGGAGTGATGGAGGTGAAATTGGGGGAGATGTGGTGCCTTCAAGTGTCGGCGGAGGAAGCAGCGATGGCGTCCTGGCGACGGAATCAGAGGGGGTTAGCGTGGATTGGAGGCAAGAGGGAGGGCGGGGAGAGGAGGGCCGGCGGGAGGCGTTGCGACGGGAGCGGTTGAGTCTGACGCAAGACTTCAAGAGGAAGCGCCGCAACGCTGTGAAGGGAGCGAAAGGACGCTCGAGGTAGCAGCAGACATTAGGGCATCAACAAAGCATGGCAGGGCTTAAAGAAGGGAGAAAAGGGGGCGCCATGAGCGAAGGAAGATTCCGATGTAGCTACATTCTTCTTTTGTAGATGCTTTTAATGCTTTGGAGAGGTCGCAATGAGCACGCGAACAAGTTTACGTAGATAAAGTCCTGCCGCTTCCTTTCTCCCTTTCTTCCCTCGCATTTCCTGCGTGGGCGCCCCTCAGATAGCCCCGCCCTGCTTCCATTTCACTCTTTGCGAGCACGGCACTGGCAGGAAATTAGTCACGCGGGGGCAAGATGGAGGGTCGGGGCTTGTTCATATGAGAGTCAAGGCGAAGAGGGCCAATGAAGAGCAGGGCGAGAGACCTTCAGGTGCAGGTGTCGCCCGAGTCGCTGGGCGTAGGCATTGATATTGATCATACACAGACATTCATGGGATACATGACGAGAGCACGCAGTAGGGAGGGGCCTGGAGCATCGTCCATAGAGACAACAGAGAGGTCCCCCCCAGTGGCGGGAC
This sequence comes from Microchloropsis gaditana, assembly GCF_000240725.1. Taxonomy (NCBI): domain Eukaryota; class Eustigmatophyceae; order Eustigmatales; family Monodopsidaceae; genus Microchloropsis; species Microchloropsis gaditana. The sequence continues at coordinate 984 of NW_005803400.1, forward strand.
AGCCGCCAAAATATATAGAGCGAGGCAATCGGCATCTCTTCGACGAGGGCCGTCTGGAGCTAGACCTAGTGCTGGTTCCGCGGGGCCTCCGAGCCCGCGCCCTCGCCTTTGGCCCAGCCCATAAAACCCCCTGACTCGGCCCCTTTCGGAGGCCGGTGGGGGGGAAAGCGAGACAGGGATGAAAACTGCTGGAGGCAAGACTCACCCTGGCTGGGGTCGTCCTGGGAGGGGTGGGGGGGCA
>NW_005803400.1:1234-4847 GCF_000240725.1 Microchloropsis gaditana
CGGGGTCGCGTGTGCTCTGGTGGTATTGCGGCGTGAGGCTGCCTTCGAGGAAGCTCTCCAGGTAGGACGAGTTCGCGGCCAGGGAGGAAGAGGGTCGGTAGTGGCAGTAGGGGGAAAGGTCGTCCGTGTTGAAGCGGCCTGAGGATGCGGTGGCCGTCACGCCCGCGTCCACCTGCAGTCCTAAATGAGAAGCTCCGGAGCTCAGGGAGGGCCCGGCGGTCGAAAAGCCCGAAGGGGAGAGCGAGCGCCGCTTTTTCTTATGGGATTGGGAGGCACAGGAGGAATGAAGACCAGGGTGGGGGGGGGCAGAGGCGAAGTCTATGTTCATCATGGTGGTGACGGGGCTCGGGGCCGGGTGCGCCCTGCTTTTGTCCTCGTGTGCCTGCTGTGACGAGGAAGAGAGCTGCGAGGCAGGGCCGAGCAAGGAGGCGGAGCCGGCGGCCATTAGCATGCTGATCTTCTTGGCCAGATCGCTGTGACTCCCGGCGCCCCCACCCGGAGAGGCAGGGCCAAAGCCTTCGTCGCCGCCCGACTGTCCCCGTAGGGGTCGGGGAGAGCGCGTGGTCTGGAAGGGGGGGGGCATGTCGGGCGATTGCCGGGCGTTTTGCATGTCCTTGTCGGCACGACCTCCACAACCCACCGGTACGGGGACGAAGGGGAGAAAGCCTTGGTCCGCGCCGCCAGAGAACGGGGGGGGAATGTCTCGGTGGTACTGCGCCTCTGTTTGCTCTGCTTGTTGCCTTCTCTGCTGGTAACGCTGCCCCTGCTCCTCTTGTAGCTGTAATTGCTGATCAAGTTTCTGTTGGAAATGTTGCTGCCACTGTTCATCGAGCTGCTGCTGCAGATAGAGCTGGAGATGATTCTCCTGCTGCGGCTGATGGTTGCTAGACATTTGACGCTGCAGTTGCTCGGCGAAGAAAGAGTTGTCATCCACAGGGCCCAAGAGTCCCGCACGATTACTCGACATGGGGGACGCCAACGCTAAGTCCCCGGTGGCATTATCCCCGTTCAGCATTTCTGCGAGGCGATGCATGTGCAGGGATTGGCCGACCGTGGAGGAAGAGGGAGGACCCGCTGGGGACTCGACCGCGTAATAGCCTCCCATGCCTGCCCCTGCCGGTGCCCCTGCCGGCAAGCCTGAACCAAAGCCCGTGTTTTGTCCATATGGACTAAATCCTGCCGTTATGAAGAATTGGGCGGCGTCATCTGTCACAACTTCTGCCTTGTTTTTAGTGCTTTGTGCGCCGCGTTTCCCCTTCTCCCCCACGCCTGTTCGAACTCGTTTCGTCGATTTGGACTGGCCATTCTCGTGCACACATTTGTCTTGCACTTGTAAGCTTGCTGGAGTATCGTAGGCTCCAGCGGCGGTTGCCACGCTGGACGAGGCTCCCTTCTTCCCGGTTCTTGTTGAGCTTTCTCTAACCCCCGCAGGCGGCCCCAAGCCCGTGGCACCGGCTGGTCCGCACGCTTTCGCAACCGGCGCATCTTTACCATGAGATTTTGCAAGTCTGCGCATATTTTTCCTCATAGTTGAGTAATAGTAGTTTTTGATGCTGTTATCCGTTCTTCCGGGTAGCAGTTTGGCGATGATAGCCCATCGATTTCCCAGTCGTTGTTGCGCATCCTGCACGATAGCTTCTTCCTGGGCTGTCCAGGGTGCCTTTTTGATATCAGGATTCAAGTGGTTGAGCCATCGCGTGCGACATTGCTTCCCAGAACGGCCTGGTCCACCCAATTTCTCGGCCAGACCTTGCGCAATAACAGTCCAATTCTTGGTCCCGTGCGCGCGGACCAGCTTCAAAATGCATGCATCTTCTTCAGTAGACCATCCTCGCCGATTCAATTTACTCGATATATCATCCTCAAATGAGTCTTGATGATGAGTTGGCGTTTGCTGAATGGTTTTCATGCCCTGTCCGGAAATGCCTCCAGCGGGCAACGCGGTCCTGGTGGGGCTCATTTCCGATGATGACATGGCCCCCTTCTGTACGTGATTTTGGTTGCTTCCAAAGTGTGTTTTATGAAAATAATGCTCTCCTTGATGAGCTCTATCATAATTCATAGTTTCAATGGTGTCCATCCCGTAGTGTCGCATGTGCTGATGGGAATGTGTTACAGGAGATTCCATGGGCGCGGGCACCAGGATGGCTTTGAGGCTTTCAATGGCCTCGTCTGTGCTGTGAACGGAGATACAAGGGTTATTTATGAGGCCTTAGCATCATTTCTACTGATATTGTCAAACAAAAATCGCAACTTTCTTAAAACAGGGTAGGTAGGATGGCTTGCGTGCAAAAGCGTGTTCAGTCTTATATCCGCTAATGAGATGTGCACGCAAGATCCTTGAAGTATTTTTTTATCTGCGTGGTGTACATTGCTGAGATATGCGATGAGTAATTTACTCGGTACCGAAAATTCGTGTACTTTTGCATGTTATGCGTGTACCATTTTGTAAGCCTGGAGTCAGGAGGGTACATGGGCCCTGCCCTGTGCTTTCTCGCTGCTCGGACGTCGCCCATGATGGAGTGGCCCATAGATAAACCGTCGATTCAAGTCGACCAAAACCACACATAAAGCGTGCTCCCCTCAAACCCAGACACGTACGGGGCAAAACTTCCTCCATTTTTTTATTTGTTCGATTCTTCTTACGTTTGGCCGCGGCATCTTATACTCGACCCAGTTTTCTGGCTGAAGACGGAAGGTCCTTGACCCTTCGGCCTTGGGCTTCGACTCGACTCACTCGCCGAAAAATGACGCCACTCAAGGATACTCCGAGTCCGCCCCTCGCTGGAAAAAGGCAAGACAGACATCAGTGAATCAGAGGAGGGGATGAAGCCTTGCGGCCGAGCCCTTCCCATGTACATTGGAATCCTGCCTTTGGCGCTCGGTAGCGTACATAAATTCTCAAGCCTCACATTGCGCCCCTAATTGTTTCTCGACAGTTCATCGGTGGGAGAAGGCCAGCTTCGCGCACGTCCGAGGGTCAGTAGAACGGACTATTTCTTCGCTGCACGCCTTCGTGTTGCGATTTGACCGAAATGGGTACAGCAAGAAAAGGTATCTGACTCGATTGTACACATTTCAAGTCATTGGTGTCCTTGAGAATCAGCTGTGTGCTTTTCTTTTATGTGTCGAGAAAGAGGCAGAAGTTCCCACCCTTCAAAGCAGGAGACCATGGAATCACAACGGCAGTTGTACAGCTTCTCTATGTGAGAGGATGATTTTAATCCCAAAATACTCTGTGCCATCGAGAATTCCCAGACTCGCTTCTAGTTTAGATGCAGGCCATGTTTTTAACGTGTGTGTACTATTAATACGACTGCCTGTACTTGCCGATACAGGCACCGTCTCAGCCAGCAAAAAGCGTAAATCTATATCAGATGAAGACGACAGTGATTTCGTCCCGGAGCGAGACGATGACTCGGTCACCGTCACAGAAGAATCGTCCTCGTCTGCGGAGGAGTCGGACGATAGCGGGGTCGACTCGCGCATTGGCAAGTCTCCCAAGGACGGACCGCGAAGCACGAGTGGACCTACAGCTTCCACCAAGCAAGAAAATGGACGGGGTCGGGGCCGGGGCCGGGGCCAGGGGCGCGGGCGCAGCGGGGGAAACGGT
>NW_005803400.1:4903-7830 GCF_000240725.1 Microchloropsis gaditana
GACGATCTCAAGGTGCCGCCTGTGTGCGGTCTTGACGGGCCCGCAAGCGTTTCATTGAGCGAGCATGAGGCCCGAAGCGGACTAAAGCGTATTACCAGGACAGGGAGGGGAGAGGACTGGGGTAAGATAGGTGTGGGGAGGCGGTAGGGAGGAGCGAGGCAAGGAGATTCTCATATGGAGGGCCACGTCCGCCCTGGCGCGCCTGAGCGCTGTGGACGTAGAACAGGGAGGACGCAGAGGGCTGGAATTGAGTCCATGAGTGCAGATGGCCATGCAAGTGATCGATGCAAAATAAAATAACCGCCACAAAGGAAGCGAAGGACACGCATGCTGTCGGCCGTTGATTCTTCCTGTCTCTTCAATTTGATGTCCTTCTTTAAATCCACATGCTGCCAGGATGTGAAACGCCGCCGGCTGCAATGCGCCGGGGGAGGAAGGGGCTAGGGAGGGGGGGCTCTGGATGGCGGTCTCAGGATACATGCGGGAGTGGGGGGCACTGGTTCAAGTGATCACTGGGGGGGGATCGCGGGGAGGCCCAAGAGCTGGTTCTGCCACCGGGGCGCCGCGCCTGCACGCGCGGCCACGCGGGCGCTCCACTCTACCCAATTGAAATGGGAGAGGTAGTCCGAGGTCCGGGCGGGAATGGCGGTTACCCAGGCCCCTAGGTCCTCCCCGAAGTGGAAGAAGTCGTTCCCGTCCCACTGCCGGTAGTCGTCGAACGCCGGGTTGACCAGCTCGTCCTCGAGCAAGAACATGAGCGTGACCAGCCCGATGCCCACGAGCGCGAAGCCGAAGGATTTCAGGCCACGGCCGGCGGAGGAGAACTTGATGTCCCCCCGCGTCCAGGTGCCGAACCAGTACTCGGGCGTGAACCGGATGGGTCGCTCTTCCTTGTTCAGGAAGTCGTCCACCCACTGCTGGTTCGCCAGCTCTTTGGGCGTCAGATTCACGGGCGTGGGGTCGTACGTGCCCTTCTCATACATCTCCTGCAGCCGTTTCTCCACCTCGGCCGTCCAGGCCTCGCCAGAAAGCGGCTCCTGCTCGGGAGGTATCACGCCCATTGACAGGTCCACCGCCTCTTCTTGCTGTCGTGTCAGCTTAGGTAAACCTTCTTCTAGAACCTTCGGCAAGCCTTGCTCCCCGCCTTCCTCTCTATCTTGCTTATCCCCTGGCTTCTCCGAAATGCGCGCGTGCAACCGACTGCTACCACTCTTGCCCCTCAGCTGTCCTGTGAAAGGGGACCAGAATCGGGGCGTCTGCACCAATTGACATGTCTGCGATCCAAGCTGGTGTCGGTGCCGAACCACTCTCAGATTCTCTGGAAGGCCATGGGGTGCAATAGGCGCGACGAACGCGTGCGTGTGGTGCATTCCTAGGGCTACGGTGAACCCTACTAGGCCTGCCACCGAAAGCAATGACCACCTCCCGCATCTTGTGTGCCCTTTATTCTTTTGTTGCATTTGGAGGCGTCCTATACACGGCAATTAGCGTGTAAGACGCAGTCCACCGGGCTGAGAGCGCGTTACTCTATGTGACACGACCCTGTGAGTCTGCTGGTAATGTTTTGAAACGGAGTTCGACCCCCGTGAACGACATGAGGAGCAAGTCAATAGGCATAGATGCATCGAAAGAGGGCGGAGACCGCCTTGTGAGTACACAAATAACGTGGGATCTATGGCCGTGGGACGGGTCTAATAATTGGCAGGGGTCTGGGCAGCCTGAATATCTTGCCTCCTCCGCGCCTCGAGGAGGGAGAGGATGGGGAGCGTCAGCACCCTGAAAAAAATAGGCTTAGCGTCCTGATGCGGAGCTCTCAATACCAAATGTAAAGTATTCATCTTCGAAATCAAGCTTGTGTGGACAAAGTACCAGAATGGGGTCGCTTCGTGTTGGTTAGACTCTCCTTCAAATGATTGTAACCTCCTCTAGCCTTGTTTAGCCCGGCACGCGGACCACCCTCTCAGGGATTACCAGGGCACAAAATACTCAGATCGACCCACCACAATGTCATAAACTATACATTTAAATCCTCGGAAATGAGAAGGTCTTTACTGGATTCCTTTTCGCTGTCGAAAACCTGGACAGTCGAATTTATCGGAAATGGAAGTTAACCGCCGCGGAAGCCTCCTCATTTATTTGACTTTATCCTCGATCATCCTAAACCGCTCACTGCAGACTCGTAGGTTTCATTAACGCAGATCGTATGATCTATGGCCAGGCTTTACGGTACGCGCGCCCTCAAGAATTAGTTTTCCGGTCGACTCGCCTGTCCGTACTCACCTCTCATCTCTCATATTCCCATCCTCTTGCCCGTCAGTGGGTGGCGTAGGCAGGGACGTCAAAGCCCCCGAGATAAAAGAGATATTTGAACGGGCTGCAGGGGGCCAAAATATGGTTGCAGAAGTGGACATACGCTCCGACGCCTCAGGTATGCCCCGTGGGTTCGCGTACGTGAGCATGGCAGATCCCGAGAGCGCAGCACGCTGTATAAAGCTGTACAACAAGGCGGTGTGGCGAGGGGGGCGCTTGAAGGTGGAACACGCGCAAGAGACGTATATGGCCCGACTGGAGCGGGAATGGGCGGAGGCCAGGGGCTCGCAAAGACCCGTGGTGATCAGTGAGGGGGAGCAGGCGCCCAGGGATTTCCCCACCTCAGGCGGTGAGAAGGGGCGCGACACGCAGGCTGAATCCCTTCCCACGCTCTCTCCGGCGCCCCTCGAGGGTCGGAGTCGGTACCTGCGGGTTCGGAGACGCGCGGGAGAGAAGGCATGGGTGGTGGACACCTGTCCCGTGCTCGTCCAGGAGGCGACGACGGCTCGGCGGCGGCCTCGGCGTCGAGGGGTCAAGCTGGTCGGCTTCCAGGAGCTCCCGGGGGCTTGCGGGGGCCAGCACGAGAAGTCCTTACAGGAGATGTTCTGCGTGAGCGC
>NW_005803400.1:9384-12184 GCF_000240725.1 Microchloropsis gaditana
GCCTCCTCTCGATCTAGCCTAGGAAGCCACGTCGAGGGGGGGCTGTCCTCGTCCCCCACCTCCCCGGCCGGACTAGGCACGGCCCAAAAAGTGAGGCGTCAGGAGCTTGCTGATCCCAAAGCCGTGGCAGGCGTCCACGCCGAGGATGCCCTTGAGGGTGGCGTCGCAGGAGATCATCATCCTGTTCTGCCTCACGTGGAGGGTGGGAAGACGGAGGAGAGCCGTGAGCACGCGGAGAGAGGAGGCGAGCGAGGAGAGTGAGGGCTGGAGGGCGCGGGGGAGAGAGGGCTCACGAACACTCACCGCTGGGTCCTGGAGGTTGTGGCTCTTCACGTGCGTCCAAATCTCCTTCACCACCTCGTTCCGCGAGGCCGTCGCCTTGCCCATCAGTCCCTGCAGCTGGACCGAGATTTTCTCCGGAGGGAAGCCCCCCCTCTTGGCGGGCGTGCCGGCCTCCCCCGTCTTCTTCCGCTTCGGATTCCTCGGCTTCGTGGACGCTCTTTCCTTCTTCCCCACCTCCCCGCCCTCCTGCTTTTCCCGTCCCTCGTCTGCCCCCTCCTCTCTGTCGTCCTGACGCATGTGCTTGTTGATCATCACGGGCAGCTTGAACATGTTCAGGGAGGGCACCGAGAAGAGACGCTGGAGCCGCTCGTCGCAGAGGATGACCCGGCGATCCTCTGGCTTCTGCAAACCCTGGGTCTTGATATACTCCCACATACGCTTCGTCACCTGTGGGCGGGACATGTAGCCCTCGCCCAGGAAAGCCGCCATCTCCTCCGACCACGCGTATTCCTTATTAAATCCACCCCCTTTTTTCTTTTCCTCCCCCCTGCTCTTCTCCTTCTTCCTCCCGGCTATTTTCTTCTTTACTTTCCTCTCCTCCTCGCTATCACTGCTGCTACTACTGTCGTCGCGACTTTCATCATCGCTTGGTACCAGCCCTAGAGCCCCCTCAACCTTTACGCTGGCCTCCCCATCTCCTGCAGGTTGTCTGCTTGCCTCTGCTTCCTCCCTTTCTTGTCGCTCCGAGAGCACTTGGATGGTAAGTTCTTTGATCAAGGCCTTTTCATCGGTCAAATCACAACCAAATTGGCCTGCCAGCTTTTTCGAAGGTAACGAGGGAGCGTGAATTCGCATGAGGTTGAGTCCTTCGCCTCTTATATCACCTAGCCTTGTCGGGTACAGCATCAACCAACCCACTACTAAATACACCCGAGTCGACAAACCTGTTCTCGTAGCGTGCGCTGTGTCACCTCCTCCAGCTTGGCGGTCTCCAATATACTGCGAATGGCGTCCTCCAGCGCGGAGGCACTCGGCGGGGAGGCTGCCATTACTAGGCTACCGTACTGGGATGGCACGTTCTCGATGTCAAAAAGGTCAAGGAAGCAGATCAATGGGAAAAAAGAATGGCCGAATTCTTTCGAGGAACGTGCAAGTACTGTGTGGGTGAGGGCATCGAAGAGAGAAGATTCGCGCGTCCTCCCCCGTGGGAATGGAAAGTGTGGAAAGTAGCATCCGTAGTCTTGACCCCTCCCCTTGCTCGCTGCCGTCGCCAAGACCCAGGAGAGACGATAAATATATATTTGGTCCTCTGTGTATCACCTTGTCTGCAGTACTGAACTCTTTACAGCACATTTACGTATTCCTGAAGGCAGGCAGGGTGATTGTCGTCGTACTTGTGTTGTTTTGGGTGTTTTCAAAGCCTTAATACGTGTCCACTCGACAGGAAAGAGATGGCAGGTCCGTCAACATCAGTTACAACCTACAACGCAAAAAAGAGGAAGCCCGCAGGATGCATCGAGGAGACCCCAATAATCCAAAGATTGCTCGGGAGCAACAGTGCCTGGCTCAGGATCTGGAATGAGGACATTGAGGGGGAGGACATCGACTCGGAAATCGCCTTCAGTCCCCAGGGGAGGTATGCTGCCGTCAGCCTGCAAGGTGGCAGCGTGCTCATTTGGGACTTGAGCACCCTTCCTCACGTAGTCCTGCGCTTGGACTTGCCCCCACACATGCCTTTGCAGACGCAGGCTACAGTGCCACGTCGGAGCAGTAAGAGCAGGGGCCGGGGTGGTCGAGGGAGGGGGCGCGGCGGCGGGAGCTCAGGGGACAGGGCTGTTGAAAACGACGTAGAATACGTGGTGGTGGGGTTGAGTTGGTCCAGCCGGGCTCACAAGCTCCTAGTCACGTACCATCAACGAGGCGGAGGAAGTGCTTCCTCCTCCTACCTGTGTCTGTGGCATCTGCCCTCGGCTGCGGTGGAGGGACATGCCTACTTCCCCGACTGTCTCATCGGGCCCGCCCAGCTCTCCCCGGTGGACGATTCCCTCTGCGCGTACTTCCTATCGGGTTCCGTCTGTCTTCGTCTGCAGCACTTGCGCGGTTCGCAGCCAGCGCAGGAGGGCCGGGAGGTGCTCCTAAGCCCGTCCAGGGAGGGCGCCGGCGGGACCCTGGGGAGTGGGGATGGCCACCGTCTCGGTCTGTGTGCCTTTGGTCGCGACGGGAGAAGCCTGTTCTGCGTGAGCGCGCGGGAGAGGCGCGTGTTCAAGGTGGACACAGACTCTCTGGCCGTACTGGCCCGAAGCCCGGAGATCCTGGCGGGCGCCAAGCTGGTGGTGCTCAAGACGCTTATGTCCCGGGACGGGAGCTGTCTCTTCGTCTTCAGCAACCGCGCGGCGCACCTGTTGGAGACGCACGGCCTGCGAGCCGCGGAGGCCGTGGGAGACTTCGGCGCCATCAAGGTGGAGTGGGGGTGCTGGAGTGTGGGACCGAGTCGGAACCTGGGGCCGGGGGAGGGGGG
>NW_005803400.1:12235-14414 GCF_000240725.1 Microchloropsis gaditana
ACCTTTCCCTCCCCCTCCGCGCCACCATTGCCATTGCCACCCTTGCCCTGGTCCCGCAGGCGCTCCAGGGCCCGGCGTCGTATCTCCAAGGTCTCCCGGGAGCCGCCTTCGTGCAGGCCCCAGCCTTTCACAGCCGCTGTCCTCAGGTAGGCGCAGGCGTGCGTGTACTTGCTGTGCTGGATCACGGGCCCCATAATGGAGAAGACGAGGAGCAGGAAGAGTATGACCAGCAGCGTGTTGCTCTTGGGATAGTACTGCTGGAGATAAAAGTGCCCGTACTTTTCCACATAAAAGGTCTGGTTCTTGAGGCACGTGTCGTAGAGGCTTCTCTGCTCCTCGTCACTCACGACCTGGTAGGCTTTATTCAGGGCCTGGAAGACCCTGGGGCTGCCCCCCTTGTCGGGGTGGTGGACCAAGCTGAGCTGCCTGAAGGCGCGGCGGATGGCGGGACTCTCGGCCTCCTGTCATGCCGGGGAGAGGGGTAAATGCAAAAGCTTGACTTACAAAAGCCCTCACACATTCATCGTCTCATGGTAATCAATAAGAGAGCTAACGTTGCACACGCGCTCTGGCGGTCGGAATTCGTCTTAGGTCTGGGCACGAATGAGATGCACGCTGCCGATTCCCGCAAGATCCACGTGACTCACCTGCGGCACTCCCAACAAATCATAGCAATTTTCCTTCCCGCAGAATATGTTATGGTAGTCCTTCAGAGATTGAAGCCCTTGGAAGACTGACACTAGGATCATTGCGACGAGAAGATGAGAGCGCCCGAACGCGGCATGGTAATTGCGGGCCATCCCCTATGATTTAACAGAAAATAATTGCCAGGTGAGGACTGCAAAGGTCGACAGAACTCTCAAATCTGAGCCAGGCCGCTGGCGACAAGCAGCTTCACCGCTGTTTCCAATGTGAAGGCAAGGATGTTTGTGTGGGTAAGTGCCTGGTGGAATGAGGAAGAAGGACATCGAGGGGTTGGCGAGTGCTCAAGCGAGGACCGTCCGCTCCTGGCAAGGCAGACCCCCCTGCTCCTGGATCCCCGTGGATTCCCTCGTCTTACTGACCATTTTCGTGCTCTATTTCGCGGGGGGGGATTACCATATCCTACCTCTTGCATTATTTACAGGGAAAATCGTCCTTTTACGGTGGCTGCAGAAACATTTTGGTCCTCGTTCGAACAAGAAAAAGGTTGACTACAGGAGGTTGGGAAGCGCATCTCCGCTATTCATTTGCTAGAAACTTGAAGCAAACCTACTTAAATGGCTCTCAGTTTCTATGGTGAGTATCGTTTTTGTCGTCTCTGTATCCGGCACAGCGGTAGCCTTGCACATCGACGATGCTGACTGTCGTTACCGAACCCTAATTCCCATCTCTGCAGGAGCTCAAGTAGCTGTTGGGAAGCCGGCAACCTGGGCGGCCCCGCAGGGATATGTCTGCACCCTTAGCAACGTCGCAGTTGAAATTGCTGGTAAAGACTGCGGTCATAAGAGGGATCACCGCGTGTATTTGACAACGAAGGATTGGAACGACGACGAGACGAAGTGTCTGATTGCAACGTTGCGAGCCGGGACGGCGGAGCAGGCGCACCTCGAGATAGTTTTGGGCTGGGACAGCCCCTTTATGCTCTCCGTTGAGGGTGGCTCAGGCGTGATCCATGTCACGGGATTCGTGCAGCCAGGACCTTCGTTTGGAGGGGACGAGGACGACGAGGAGGATGAGGAGGACTTAGAGGCGCTCTTGGAGGGTGATTCGGAGGGTGATTCGGAGGAAGATTCGGAGGAGGACGAGGAGGAGGACGAGGAGGAGGAAGAGGAGGAGGGGGAGGAAGATAAGGGTAATGGCCTTAAAGGTGCGGGTGGGCAATCCATGGTCCGCAAGAAAGTGCAGGACAGGATGGTGGAAGGTATGGATGATGAAGATGATGACGAGGATGATAATAATGAGGATGAGGATGAGGATGAGGATGAGGATGAGGGTGAGGATGAGGATGAGGATGAGGATGAGGATGAGGATGAGCATGAGGAGGACGAGGACGAGGAGGAAGGAGGGAAAGGTTTAGTTGGAGAGAAGGATGACGATGCAGGCGAGGAGTCAGAGGAAGAAGAGGACGACGAAGAAGGTGATGATGATGATGATGAGGAAGAGGAGGAGGAGGAGGAGGAGGAGGAAGAGGAGGGGG
>NW_005803400.1:18286-20208 GCF_000240725.1 Microchloropsis gaditana
CAATGGGCATCTGTGCGAAATCGCTTTCCCCCCCGGGCAGGCAGGCGCCTATCTCTTCCCGTATGGACCAGGGTGCGGCCTGTTCCCGAGGCAGTCCTGCCAGCCTTTGTCGGTATCGGATGGGGTGAAGGATGCCAAGACGGACGACGCAGCCGCCACTGCAGTGGGGACGGCATCGATAGGGGACGCGGGGGTGGGACGATTTGCTTCCTCGACGTCTTTGATAAGTCCTGAGCTCATGACCGCCATCGTCTCGGCGGTTCTAAAACAGCTCTGTGAGAAGCTGGACGCGGTCCGAGAATGTGCCGGCCGTGTCCTCTCCACCATTCTGCCCCTCGCACGGGACGCAGAGGCCTACTCCACGCTTCTGGCGGTGTTTTCGAGCGAGGCGGAAGGAGGCCTCTCCCTCAAAGGAGGGGACTCCGCAGCGGTCTATCCCCGGGCCGTCAGGTTGCTGGGGGTTCGGGCTTACCATGAGGCGATCGTCGCCGGCCTCGTGATCAGCGTGGGGGGGCTCACAGAGAGTGTGGTGAAAGCCAGTGTTGCTGCAGTGGTGGAGTGGGCGCGTCAGCAGCGTCTCTCAAAGCGCGAGAGGCAGGAGGAATGCCGGTCCAACGCCTGCGAAGACGGGCACAAGATGCCCCCTCGTCTTCAGGAATTCTTCGAAAGCCTGCTAGGTCTGTTTGACGCGCACAGCGGAAACGACCGCGTCATCATGCCTCTGCTCCGCTCCCTCGATTTGTTTTATCAAAAAGGAGTCCTGGTGTCTCGCGCCCAGGCGGCAGGATGGGAGGTGGGCAGCGAGGACGGGAAGCACGCAGGTAAGGCGAGCCTTTCCTGGAGACTGGCTGACCGGCTGCTGCGCGAGGTCACAGGCTGCCGCAACGTCACAAAGCTTCTCGCCTGTCTCAGAGTCGCCCTCCACCTCCTCTCTCCCCTGACCTTCCGAGCCGGCCAAGAAGAGGAAGAAGCCGGCGCTGCAGCCCTGCGTCTCATCCTCCTCCTCCTAGGACATCGCTTCCCCCGTGTGCGCAAGCTTGCCGCACAAGAATTGTATACCGCGCTGCTTCTTCACGACCATCTCTTGGCAGGTGGCGGGGACGCGCAAGAGCGGGTGCTGGAGGCTTTGCTGGGAGCCGCGTGGGAGGAGGAGGACCTGCAGGCCCTGTGCGGGGTGCGGGACGAGATATGTGCGGTGTTGGTGCTGGCCCCACTGGGGGCGGGAGGCACTGTGGTGTCGAGGCGCGGGTTAGGGGGGAGGAAGGGGGCCGGGGAGGAGCTGGCATCGTACGCGGCCTTGGTGAAGGAGATGGGCTACTAGGGAGGGGCGCGTGTACCATATATTGTCATGTAAGTTCAAAGCAAGAATATAGAGAACGTCCTTAAGCCAGAATCCTACTTGGCCTTTGGTTGCCTTGATTGCCCCCTAGCAATGTGCTTTGCTTTCGGTCCACCGCCCGACGCCTGATGTTTTGTCGTCCTCCCCCTTACCCCTCCACTCCGTCTCCACGGTCCGCGGTCCTGTCGTGATTTAGAAGAACAGAGAATCCTATTTCTGCTCACCGCCCAAACCGTTCTAAAGGCACAAAATTGTCCCCACAACACACTAGATCTCCCCGCCATCTCATCTACTCCCCCCCCCTAGTCTGACACCAAGTCTCCCGGCCCGTCGTTGGCCATCCGCCTCTTCTGCCGCAAATAGTTCTTCCTCATCTTCGGCGGCATTTTCTGCAGCTCCCTCTCCTCCACCCAGTCGCCAAAACTCCACTCCTTGTCCTCCCAGATCCGGGCTTGGACCAGCTCCGTCTTCTCCTCCTCTTCCAGCGACTCCCACCGTCCCGGCCCCACCATTCGCGCCGCCAGGTATGCCTCTTCCTCCTCGCTAAAGGGCTGGCCTCGCAAGGTGTGGTTCACGTACCAGC
>NW_005803399.1:0-5433 GCF_000240725.1 Microchloropsis gaditana
CCTCCCCCCCTTCCTCCCCCCCTTCCTCCCCCGGTTCCAGCCTTTTGCGCGGGGACAAGGACGCAGGGCGCGCCGTTTCCACCCTGGGCTCGCCTCCTTCCCTCCCCAAGACCGCTCGAGATGCCACCGGGCCCAGCGTATCCTGGAGTTCGATCGGCAGAAGCCGTCGTTCCATCGACATGATGTTCTCCAATGCAAAGCCCATCGCGTCCGAGGCCCCCAGGGGGGCCAGAAGCAGGTGGAGGTCGGGCGTGACGATGAGCATGTTGTTGGGCGGGACCACCACCCAGTCCGTGTGGTTGTCCGAGAGAGGCTCCGAGGTGGCGATCACGACTTTGATCCGCCGGTCAGTGTGGGTCATGCCGTACTCTCCTCCCGTCCCGGCCACCACTGCTCCCCCCGGGCCAGCCGTGGTGGTCGTCTTGCGTTCGTACGCCGTGCCCGCGCCGAAATAGAGCGAGGCTGGCGAGGAGTCGGGGGATTTCGGGTCGTGGACAAAACGGGTGGCCAGGAGCATGAGGCCGTCCGAGATGACAAAGTTCAACAAGGAAGCTTCCTCCACCCCGCATTCTTGGCAGGTGCGAACGATCAGGGCCACGACGCCCTCCATGTTCTGCCGGAGCACGTCAGGGGAGACCACGGCCATGTGGTCGGGCAGGGCGTTCAAAAACAGGGCAAAACACACGACTGTGTCGCTCGCCCCGTTCGCCACCGCGAATTCGAAGCAGGCGTCGTTGAGTCGATCCATCAGCCGTCGACGGACACGGTCGAAGCCACCCACATTGCCGTTGTGCATGAACAGGTAGCGTCCGCACCGGAAAGGGTGACAGAGGCGCTCGGCTACCACCGAGCCAGGGGTCGCGGCCCGCACGTGGGCGAACAGGAGATGAGAACGTATTTTTTCTGAAAGTTGCATCAAATTTTCGTCGTTCCACGCCGGTCGGGTACTGCGGTAGATGCAAGGCTCGGGGTCTTCCGACATGTCAGAGGAGTACCACCCGATCCCGAAGCCATCCCCGTTGATGCAGGGCGGTGTGTAGTGCGTCTCACACAGGCGCTCGCGTGCGGCGAAAGATTGCGTGATGATGGAGTGGTTGGGGCGAGTCACGAGATCGGCAGCTACGATGGGCGTGCCAATGTACGCTGTGAGACGACACATCCTGGAGTGATGTCGGCTATGTTGGAGATAAACGAAGAGGAATCAATTGTGGGATACAAAACGAAGCTCATAGTTGTAATGAGTGCGGAGGACGTATGAGGATGGTAGGTCACGGCGAAAGCGGGGTTTTGAGGGGTACTAGCCCTATCCCTAATCCTGGCAGGAGGATTAAAAGGACTCACGGACTTGAAAGAGTTCCAAGAAAGAAAAGAACAAAAAACCCGACACTCGCACCACGGACCTCCTGGTATAAGTACACGGGTTGCAATTTTTAAAAGAAAGGCAGAAATGATTTTTTGAGAGTGCTTGGTCTTACCTTTGTGAGGTAGGGGACTGGAAAACCAATGCACCAAGGGGCAGGGCAAGGGAGGAGCACCAGGAAGGTATTTAGGACCCAAAGATCAGGGAAGCAGGCCCACAATCTCCTCTTATACCCCTTCCACGGCCTAGGAATAATGTCCTGTAACCTATTGTGTGGATTTTCGACACCAGAAAAGGGTTGCACTTGTTGAAATTGAAGGCCTGAAAACCGCAAGCATCGTATCGTGACGGCCAGGTCGGCTTGAGTGGAGGACGCGTTCACTCGTACCACCATTACCGGGCAGCCTTACGACAAATTAACGCCAACAAACTCGGATCGGGGCATATCAATTGAAATGTGCCCGTCACAGTCGTCCTGGCGTTAGTTAGGATGGCCAAGGAAGTAAATGGACAAGGTGGCTGGCGTGCGCGTGACTCTCCTCTGACTCCAGTGGTCTAAGCCGGCTTGAAGGAAAGCGCATCAACCCGCCATGGGTCTTCCTCCTTCCTCCCAATAGTCAGTACCAAGCGTGGTTGTGATGGCATACACGTTATTTTGCAGGCATGGAATGAACAGCGTGGTACCTGAAAACTTCAACTGTCTTTTGAGTGCTTTGACCTTTTTTTTCTTACTAGTTTACGTTGGCCCATATTACGCCCTACCCCCCCGTCCTAGTACATTCATTACATAAACGTCTTGGACCTTTGATATCGAGGCCACTGTCGAAGCATCTTTTCCCCATAAAACATAATGAATACAGGATACCGCCAATTGTCTTTACAGTTTCCCTTCCATTTGATTGTCTGTCAACGAAATAATTCTGGCTCCCTCCTTCACTGGCTTCGTCCTCTCTTCCCTTTCAGAGTCATGGGTCGTTTGTACGTTCTGATTGCCGGCAGTTTTCTTGCGGGATTTCTTGTGGCTTGCACATCAAGCACGCCTACATCTCCCCCACCTCACCGGTTGCGTCGTGCCTTGGAGGCGTTCAGTCTAATTCCGGACGCAAAGGTCCGCATGGGTGAGCTTGAAGCGCCTTTCGCGGCAAAAGAGCATGATGTAGGATCAGAGGGGGAAATCAAGAATACTGTGAATGAGCACTACAATCCTGCAGGTGGGCGTGGTGCAGCAGCCTCTCAGACAACGGAGGAAGTGTACAAAGTGACGACAGAAAACAGTGAGCCTACGATAGAGCACGTAAGGCTCGTCCCAAGGTACATAACATTGGCGGAGGAGTCGGAGAGACCGGCTCGCGTCGTTCTACCCGATAACTATCCCGCCGATCAATCGGAAGATGGAAGTGAGGACCAAGCAGGAGCGAAACTTTGGCCCTTGATCATGATGCTTCACGGCTACGGGTCTGATGCCTCCTATCACGACCATTTTTTGGGGCTCAGCGCGCGAATCAACCAACATGGTGGCTTTCTGGCTCTCTTGCCGAATGGGACCGTGAACAGCGAAGGCAAGCATTTCTGGAACGGGATTCGCTGTTGCGATTTCGATCATCAGGGCCCCGACGACGTGACGTACCTGACGAGTTTGGTGAAAGAGGCCATCCGCACTCTCGACGTGGACCCTCGTCGGGTCTACATGCTGGGGCACTCGAACGGCGGGGCCATGACGCAGATCTTGGCCTGTGAGCACGGGGAACTCTTCGCGGCCATCGCCAGCGTCACCCCGGGCGAAATCCCCAGTGTGTGCGCACCCTCCCACCCCATCTCTGTGTTGGAAGTATGCGCCTCTGAGGACGTGATTGTGAAGGCGGAGTTGTGTGCAAGTGTCGTAGGGAACTGGACAACCGTGGATCGTTGCCCCGCCGCCCCTCATTTGGAGACGAGCAGGGACTATGACTGTGACCCCTCGAGACCTTTCGACGATAACGAGGGCTATGATCAATGGAGAGACCACAATTGCAAGCTGGAGGGAAGGGAAACGGAAGTGACAGGATGGGTCTGTAAGGGCGGGAGCCAGGTAGAGTTTTGGTGGATGCGCGGGGCCGCCCACAATCCGGCGCTTTCTCCGCAATGGTCCGATGATGTCGTCGCGTGGTTGTTGTCAAAGGACTATGTGGCTGCCGACTCTTGAGGCATTCGGTACGCGGCGCTGAGTACAAAAACAGACAGGTCGCAGTTGTTGCATGGTTTGGTGAAAGACAGAAACATGGCAGCAAATAGCCCTTTGATAATGACGACTTCGACCAGGAGAGTAAAGTGAACTCTTGGAATAGTCACAGATACGGAAAGGTGGATTTACGGCAAAGTAATTAAACAAACAGCGGTTTTATGAAGGTGCCACAGTCACCGTGCGTGCTCTCCGTTACAAACCCAGCGACCTTGTTCTACTTTACAAGATTTGCATACTAAAAATGGCACGCCACTCTGCATGTTACACAGAAACTAAGAAGCTCCGTTCAAATTGGATTACAGTACACGTTGATGCTTACATGTCCAGGTTCCGAGAAAGGGACGGTCCAATCATGGGACGACGGGCGAGGCAGGGGGGAGGAAAGACAAGGCGGCATCCACCTACTTCTACTATACGAGCTCACTAATGTATTTTCCCTCAATTTTGTTGATTTATTTGGGACGCATACCATTAATTGATAGGACTGCTTGTATGTGTCGGGATAGTCTAGCGTCAAAATGCACCCCAGGCTCGCAAGGACATGTGCGTGACGTTACGTGCCGCACGGGATCTTCGCGCAATTTTTACCATTGCCACATACGCCAGCCCGCAAAGACACGCATGTGCGTGAAAACTACCCAAAAAGTTGTACACATATGCCTTAGAATTTAAGCTATGTTTTCGGATGCAATGAAGATGGGATGCCGGAGAACTCCCATGGCAAGCTCTTTCAGCAAGACCATGGGTCTGCCGTTGGAAGCACGACAGTACCAACATCCTTGCAACCGAACATTGCGAGAAAAATTTCTTGAGGGACGTACCCATAGTTATTTCGTGAGGAAGGTCATGTCTCTTACCTGGTTTTTAACCAACACATCAGTAACGCGTAATACTTGGTTCTCTAACGAACGTTTTTTGGGTCACCACACATTTGACACCAGCCACTAAACTGAAACCCAAGCCGCTGAAAGACGCTTTCTGAGGAGCTGGTGAAGTTAAAAAACACCCCTCGTTGGCCCCAACACCGGGATGCCTCAAGGCACGAGTGAAAATGTGGCTGTATACGTGCATAGTTCGTCAGTAAACCCATCAGAAGGAGATACTGTTGTACATGTTGCCGATACAAAACCCTCCGCCAACGTGCCACCAGACGGAGAGGCTTCGTCCCCCGAAATTCCACCGACATCTCTACAAGACGCCCGAGGCTCCAGTCTTTCATCATCAATATCACGCATTGAATCGACGTTGAGTGACAATGTCTTCACTCATCCGCCTCCTTCCAAATATTCCTACTTCGTGGCGGCCATGGCCTGCTTAAATAGCTGCAATCTAGGCTACGATGTTGGTTCTGTCGGAGGCGCGGCACTCTTGATGCAGGAAGAATTCGAGTGGTCATCCTGGGACCTTAGCTTCTATGTTGGTACGTTCGGACCGCTCAACATCTTATGAGGATTGTGTGGTCCTATCTGGAAGAGGAACGTGGGATCGGTTATTCTCATTCGTTTTTTTTCCTTCCTCAAACGCGAAGAAGCTACCTTTTATGCGGTGTTGTCACCTCTGAAATTTTTTTCTCACGAATGGACAACTACCCGGCAGGTTCCATGAATTTCTTTTGCATTTTTGGGGCTTTGAACGCGGGATACATTTGTGACATGGTTGGCCGTCGCCGCACTTTCTCGATATCCTGCGTTATTTTCATTACGGGCATCCTGATTCAGGTGAGAGTGAGGAGAATTTCTTATCTTTAAATATTGACGGGTGGGTGCGCATGAAGCATGCGTGCACGACTGCATGCTGAAAGCAGGCTGTGTGACGGAGAGGCGGGTACAGCTTTGTCCCTGCAGTATACGCT
>NW_005803399.1:5443-8010 GCF_000240725.1 Microchloropsis gaditana
GTTTGCAGAGGGGTCAGATGCGCGTGAGTACCCGAGGCGGAAGCAGGAAGGAGAGAAAGGGGAACAGAGACCGCCCGACGGGCCTGTGGGACGGGCAAGGCCATCGGCTCCTCTCCCATTTTCTCCGTGTGGAGGGAGCTATGCGCTTCTCCATGCCCGTTCCCTTGAACTTGACCTTCCTTGAGGACCGAGGACCCTCCATTTCCCACTCGCGCTCGGCCGGACTCCCCGACCTGCCGCAGAATGCTCTTGATGATCTCCTTCCCGTTTGTCAAATTCAAATAGCGGATCCGCTCATTAGGCAGGTGTGCATTGTCTGTGGATTGACCCAAAGGCAGGTGCAATGCCGGCGCTTTCAACAGGTCCTCCAAGAAGGCTGTAATGGGCATGGTGCCGCCCTCTCTGACGTAAAGGGGAGGCTGATGCCAGACTTCCTCAATTGCCTTCTCCGCCATTTCGAACGCATGCGCCCCTCGGTCGCCGTACCACCAGTCCCCAATTTTCTTCACCTCCACGAAAAGGTCGTTGGGGCTCCGACGTTTCCCAAACTCGTGCTTTAAATGCGCCCGGATGAGGTCCACTAGTCGGGAAGGATTTTGGCGGGGCACGGTCCTCACACTGATTTTGGCCATGGCTGCCTTAGGGAGGATGGAGTAGGAGTCTGTGGGATTGGAGGAGGCCACTTGGTTGATGCTGAGGGTGGGCTGCCGCCATCGCCCGGCGAGGACCTCCCTGCCCGAATTGCAGGTTAGCCCCTTGACGCCTGGAACGAAATTGAGGGAGAGAGAAGAGGGGGGAAGATGATTGATTGCCCTGAATAAAACAGCCTTCCTTGTGAAATGCTTCGTCCCTCCGTCAATGCCCTTGGCCTCCTACCGACTGACAGCAAAACTCCTCTAGCGGAGCCTTCCCACCCCTCTTGACTCCCCTCATCCCTTTCCTCCCTCTTGCTTGCTTACCCAAGGAGGCTTTATATGCGTCAATGTTCAAATTCATCGCGTCGAAGAGCTCGAGTTCTTCTTGCGACACCTCCTGTCGAGCGCAAAAGAGGAAGCCCAAAGACCCCAAGATGTATTTTACGACAACACAGCCATGAGAGGAATAAGGTTCAATCCTTTCCGCATCTCTTTAGCGTTCCAACCATGTCGTCATCAGCCGACGCTCAAACAGACTTCCAAATACTCTCTCCCTGAAACCTACCTCCACTTCGGCATAAAAATCTGGCACCAGGACCATTCCGCGCGCGTCCACCAATGTCGCTAGAATACCCACTAGGATTGGTTCGTCGAGAACATGAGTGCACAATAATTTCCACAAAATGCCAGCATAGAGAGGACACCAAAAATAATCCAGAAAGGGATGAGAATACTCTTCATATACCGAGAAATACACCAAAAAAGGTTGGTGTAGCAGGAAAACGTGACGTGCCATGAGAGAAAGAAAATCGGGGGGACTAGAATGAAGGAAAGACAAGATTGGCCGTGGTTCAAATCGCCTACCTAAATCGTTTAAAGGCTCCACAACTGCCCCGCCATCGATGCCACTGTGCAAGTTCCTGCAGAGATGAAAGTGAAACCCGTTTATCACATGTTAGCATTTTGGACCCTTCCTATCTATCGATTATTCTCCTCTTTTTTTTTCTCTTCTCCCTCCATTTTTCACTTTCCTCCGTGCCCTCTCCCTCCTCCCCCCTTTACCTTTTAGGTCCGTGCACTCGCACCTCCAGATGGATTGTGCCTCGCATCCCATACGTCAGGCAAGGACGATCGTCCGCGATCTGTTGGTACATGTCATTGCGATATTGCATCAGGCGTGCCATACCCTGCCCCTTATCACCCCTCTTTCCCCTTCACTTTCCTCCCGTCCTTTGTAAGGTGGGCCAAAATAAAGCAAAGGGATTCGTGCAACCCCTCCCTCCTCCCGTTTCCCCCCTCTTCCTACCCAGGTACTATTTGCTTGCAAGATAAGGCCCGTGCCCCTAAACCAATGCAAATTTTGTAGGACCGCTTCACGAAACCCCTCCGAAGACGTCTCTTCTTCCCCCTCCAGCAAAAGAACTGCATTCATATCTGGTAATGGAAGAGACAACAAAAATGCGATGCCAGTCGTGGGTGGTGTGGACAAGGGATGGGCCCCAGAGACTTGTCGGCAGATGCCCGTCACAAGCAGATCCACCGCCTCGGCAAATGCTCGGCGCAAGGACACGATCAAAAAGCGGTCCACACATTGCCCACAAACCGCCAGACCTGCCCCTCTCATCGTCCTGACCATAATCAAGAGCATATTATTGTCGACGCCCCTTCTCCCTCCTTGCCGGCCGCGACCTACCTTTTAAGATTCCCTGCTCCTTCATCTCCTTCAGCGCGAAGATCATCGCCATGATGGGCCCTTTGTTGTCCGTGACCCCGCGTCCATAGAGGTACCCGTTCAAGGCCATCATGACGAAAGGATCCTGGGTAATAACGACCAATAATAAGAAAAGAGTCATGGCAGGAAGAGGCGTTCAAGTCACCTCATGCTCATCCATTTCTCCTTGGGCCCCCCTCCCCCCTCCCCCCCCCCATTCC
>NW_005803399.1:8020-8988 GCF_000240725.1 Microchloropsis gaditana
GTACAACGTGACTGTGGGTTTATCTGGTTGGTTCCCAAACCGCGCAAGAACGACAGGGCTTTTCCCCTCCACCAAGGAAACCATCTTCACGCTGGCCCCCAAACGTTCCAACAGCGAGGTCAAAAATTTCGCACACCGCCAGCATTCCTCCTTGTGGAAGTCTTCTTCAGACACTGACACGCTTTGGTAACTGACAAATTCGCTCAGGCACTCCTCCATGCGAACCAATTCAGGGCCCCCCACTCCCTCATCCTCCCCATCCCCCCGCCGCTCTCCATCCCTCCCTCCCTCCTTCCGGACACCCTTCCCACCGTTCTTCGAAGCCTCCTGCGGCATGTCCCAAGCAAGCACCGTGCCCCCTTGCAGGCCCGAAAAGAGCAAACGTTGCCCTTCCTGAGTGGCCACTAAACTCTGAACCCCCTGCTCCACCTGCTGAAACGCTTGGTAAAACGTCAGGCTGTCCACCCGCCAGACGAGGATGCCCCCGTCCGCGGCGCCAGAGAACAGGAAGCCCTCCCAGATTGCCAGGCTCAACACGTCGTCGTTGTGCCCTCGGAGGGTGCGGCGGCAGGAGAAGGACTCCATGTCCCACACTTTAATCGTCCCGTCCCTCGAACCGCTGATCACCACCCCCTCCTCCCTCCCCGCCAGCAGGGTCAAGACGGAGCCGTGGTGGCCCTGCAAGGTCCGGACGCAGGAGCGGGAAGCCGGGCTCCAGACCTTGACGAAGCCATCGCCCGCGCCGGAGACCACGTAGGGAGGGTAGACGGTCAGGGCCGTGACGGGCCCGCAATGGTGCGACTCGAAATGGTTCATCCCAAGGCGTTCGGGGTGGTAGGAAAGGGAGACGGCAGTCGGGGAAAAGGCGGATTCGAAGGTGAGAGAAGGAGGGGTGGAGGAAGGGGGGGCAGCGGGGAGGGAGAGAGGTAGGGTCGGCGTGACCGTAGGGGGAAATCGAACCGCGGACC
>NW_005803399.1:8998-9741 GCF_000240725.1 Microchloropsis gaditana
CCGCCCGCCCGAGTCGACAACAGGAAGCAAAACTGGGCGGAGTTGGGTTGATTGAAACGCTGCGGGAAGATAAAAGTCGAAAGGGGATTTTGGGCTTAGTTTCTTACGGATGGACTGGCTTGCTGGTAATGCTTTAGGACTGGGGGAAGGAGGGGAGGAACGACCAAGGGGAGTAGGCAACAGGCAGAAACTCACTTCCACCGCATTGTCACGGTCTTCGCCCTTGGTGGATCCGTCGATGCGGCAATAAAGGTGCCTGGGAAAGGAGGAGAAGAAGAAAAGAGAGGAAAGTGGGCCGTGTGACACGGTTGGGAAGCAAATAAAGGAAGAGGCACATAGGAATGCCTGGATGGAGGCAAGGGGGATGCGTGCGAGGGGAATAGACGTACCCTTTTAAGCGGAGGTAGTCCTCCAGAATGTCGAGTTGGCGGGTCATCTGGCAAAAAATAAGGACACGGGAGCCTTGCGCCTTCAGTCGAGGGAGCAGCTGGCGTGACGGCAGGGGAGGGGAAATTTTATGAGTAACCACGCGTTCAGGTCGTCTAAGGGAATGAGGATTAGCGAAACGTTCGACAGCGGGCTGCCTCCCTGCTTCCTCCCTTTCCCCCCTCCCTCGCCCTCTCCCTCTCTTCCCTCCCTCCCCCCCACCTTGTCAAGCAGGATCATTTTCCCGCAGTGCTCCCAAATGTGCGGTCCATCGATGTAAGAGCCTCTCCGTTCCTCCCTCATTTGTTGCCCTCCGT
>NW_005803399.1:9751-20158 GCF_000240725.1 Microchloropsis gaditana
CCCCTGACAAGCTTGCTTTTGTCCCTCCCCTTTCTCACTTCCATCGACCTTCCTGCCTTGCAGGTGCTAGCACGGGCCTTTCCCCTCGCCATGTTTGGCCGTTTTCTCATTGGTATTGGGGTGGGCCTCGGGCTCGCCATTGACGCACTTTACATTGGCGAAATCGCCCCTCCCAGCCACCGTGGGCACCTGGTGTCCTTCTCGGAGGTGGCGCTGAATTTTGGGATCATGTTGGGTTTTGTCGCGGACTACGCACTTCTAGATGTGGGGCCTGGACTGGATTGGCGCTTGATGCTGGGCTTAGGGATGGTGATGCCCTCCATCCTCATCGTCCTCTCCTTCACGGTCATGCCGGAATCTCCCCGCTGGCTTTTGATGCGGGGTCGGCGGGAGGAAGCCGTAGCAGTATTGCGGAAAGTTTACATGCCAGGGAGCAATGTGGACGGTGTTGTTGCTCAGATAGAACATCATATACAAGCTGATTTCGCCGCGGATAAACACAGCAGTTGGCACGCCATTTTTTGTCCGACTCCGCCCGTGCGGCTGATGCTTTTGGCAGGGATTGGGCTTGCGGCTTGCCAGCAATTGAGCGGGTGTGAAAGTTTGATATATTTCTCTCCAGAATTCATGAGAGACGCCGGCTTTGTCACGAAGAACGCGGCCTTTGGGATGACCATCCTTGTAGGGGCGAGCAAAACGCTTTTCACCATCTTAGCCGCCCTGTACGTGGACCAAATGGGTCGTCGGCCCTTGCTTTTCATCTCCATCGGAGGACTCTTTGTCTTCCTGATCGTGATGGGCCTGGCCTTTGAACGAGAGAGTCTGGCCTGGTTGATGGTGGTAGGTATGTGCCTCTATGTCGCTTTTTTCTCCTTGGGAGTTGGTCCATTAACGTGGGTAGGGACCACTGAGGTATTCAGCACGCGCATCCGTGCCAAGGCCATGTCATTGGCAACGTCCTCCAACCGTCTTATCGCTGGAATCGTTGCGAGTACAACGCTCCCCCTGGTCCAGGTAGGACACCCGGAAGAGATGGGTTTCAGTTATTCGATTGTATAACAAGCTTTCCTGTGTATGTATCACCAGTTTTAATTTATTAAATTCATGTCTCTCACCTAGGCGCTGACACCCATGGGGTTCTTCTTCTTCTACGCCTGCATGACGATGGGCACTGGGGCCTACGTGTATGTCTTCTTTCCTGAAACGAAAGGAAAGTCTCTTGAAGAGGTGGAAGAATATTTTGAACGGGTTGCAGCACAGGCGGGTGCCCGGAGAAATAGGAAGAAGGGAGGTAACCGGGAGGGTGAGCAGATGTACACGGCCCACACCGACGGATCGAATGAAAGTGAGGAACGCCAAGTTGAAATGATCAGCTGAAAATTGTATAGGGTGCAGTTGCAGTACATTTAAAACTTGAAAATAAAATCTTAAATACTCGAAAATGATGGGATGGCTGATTGTCTTCAGAATCAGGCCAGGGGCTAAGGAATTGTCTGAGTCGGGATCTTACCTCTTGTGAGCCTCTTCGATGCAAAACAAATATTTGTCAGCTGCTGTAACTGATAATGCAGCATTAGAATTGCCTTTGTTGATACATTTATTCTACTTGTTGTGTCAAGTAACTCGGAAAGGAAATCATTTTCAGGCAATTTTAAGTGTCAGTGGTGTCTTAGGCAAGCCGAAGGGGAAAAAAGCGACAGCTGACGGCCGGAGGCGCGAGGACCATGGAAGTCTTGCAATGCCTCGAGCGCTTTGTCTTTATGTACAAGTGCGCAGCCATACAAGCCTTTAGTTGCTACATTTACGTGTGTATTTGTAGCTTATATCGTGCTTGTACGTATGTAAGGTTGGTGCAGTTGTATTGACGATGGTGTGCAGGCCTTAAAAAACAAGAAATAGGTTTGGAAGCCACTGTCAAAGCAGACTTGTGTCGGTGTCAATGGCTTTGACTCTGCTGCGCCAATCTGCAGATGCTGTGGGCATAATATCATTGTAAAAGATCCTTGATGGTAGAAGACAGGGCATATTTTCACGGACCACGTTCGCGCCTCCCTCTACAAGGCAAGACGACCATAGCCTCGTTCGTATGGAAGTCTTCCTGTGTCTGTACTTGTCGATGCACATCAAAGTTATGTACAAAGGCGATCTGCAAGCTCGTTGGGATTCTCAGCTCTGGCTCGTCTTTCGCAGATCTGCGCCTCGTTGATCGCCTTGACACCTTTCTCTCACCTCCACATCGACCATCCCCCTCCAGTCGCATCATGGCACAAGCCCCTGTGGCCCCGTCGGCGGAGCTTCAAGATCTCTACGCGACGCTCTACCATGCACTGGAAGAGGAAGCTTTTGAAGAGGTGCTGTCTGCCGCTGACGCAGTTCTGAAAAGCGCGCCCGACGAGCTGGAAGCCCGGGCAGCAAAGGCAGCAGCAGCCCTGCACACAGGGGACTATGCTCTTGCCTTAACCACGGCACTTCCAGCTCAGGATTTCGAACGAGCCTATGCATTGTACAGACTGGGACGAGGTTCTGAGGCCTTGGCTGTCTTGGACGGAAGTCCCGAGCAGAATGAAATATCCTTTCGGCATTTGCGGGGCCAAGTCTTATTCAAAGAAGGCCGATATGATGAGGCCATTGAGGTGTTCTCGGCTCTGGTCGAGGAGGGACGCAAGGCGGGAGACGAGGAGGATGTCGAGCTGCTGACCAATCTGTACGCGGCCTTCGTGGCAGCCCGTCGCGGCCAGGAGGCTTTATCTCGTTTTCCCCTGGAGGCAGAGCTGCGTGAGACCTCCTACGAGTTGGCTTTCAATTCCGGTGCCGCCCTCGTCGACACGGGCGACCTGAGTGCCGCTGAAGCGCGTCTGCGGGAAGCTTTGAATGTCTGCGAGCGACTGGGGTTGGAAGAGGAGATGTCGCCTGTGGACATCCTGAACGAAGGGAGCGGGATTCGACAGGAGCTGGCTTACGTCTTGGCCTCCCAGGGACGACGCCGGGAGGGCCTGGAGATGGTGTCGACGCTGACAAAGAAAGCGAACAAGCTCTCGGACCCTGTGGTCCGCGCCTCTGCGATGATTACCGCGGCAGCTTTGAAGGGCGGTAGGGGCCAGACCAAGGCGCAAGGCGGTTTGAACAAGTTGCAGGCAGCCTTAGAGGAGGCCGGGCCCAAAATGATACCCGGACAGAGCATTTTGCTCCGAGTGAACGAGGCGCTGATGCTGGTGCATTCTGGCAGGCTGGACGACGCGGAAAAGGCGGTGGCCGCGCTCAAGAAGGAGGCAGCTTCGGCGACGGCAAAGGGGGGAGGACAGGCCCCGGGGACCTGGCGTGTGGCCCTGGTCGAGGTCGCGATCAAGATGCAAAGGGCCGCGACCGACCCCGCGGGAGACCTCCAAACCCTGTTCCAGACCGTGCAAGCCATGGCGCGTGGCTCCCCGTCGCAGGACAGCGTCGACGCCGAGCAACAAGTGGGCACGGCCTGGGCCCAGTGCCTGGTCTATCAGGGAAAACTGCGCGAAGCCGCCCAAGTGCTGGAATCCATACCGTCCCTGCAAGGATACCCGGCTGTGGTCGCCACCGTGGCTTCCATTTACGCCAAACTCGGCTTGGAGGAGGAAGTGCTGGCCACATTCGACCGTGCCGTCTCCTCCTTCCCGCCCTCTCTTCCTCCTCCCTTCCTTGCCAAGCTGTTGCGGGGAACTGCGGCCCTCCGCCGAGCCAAAGGGGATCAAGCAGGGGCCGCGACGGCCTTGCGCGCGCTTTTGGACTCGGACAAGCTCAAGGGAGAGCTGGACAGCGACGTGAGGCTCCGCACGCTGGCAGACTTGGTCATGGCAATGTCGTGGGTGGACGGAGAAGAAGCAGGGAAAATCGCAGAGGCGGAGCTGCCGGCGGTGGAAGGGGAAGGAGGGAACGAGGACGAGGAGGTGGACGCCAGCATTCTAGAGGAGGCCGGGCTGCCTCGACGGCAGGGGGGAGGAGAACGGCGGACGCTGCCGCCCGGCGCGGCCCCTGGGGGCCAGAAGGAAAAAGAGGAGGAAGAGCAAGCCAAAGCAGCGAAAAAAGCCGAAGTCCGGAGGCGGCAACGGGCCCGAGCTCGAACCGTTTATTTGGCGAAACTAACGGCTGAGGGGAAATACGACGCCAGTCGTCCCGGCCCTCCACCAGACCCTGAGCGATGGATTGCCAAGAATCAACGCTCGTACAACAAGCGTGGCAAGAAAGGGAGAGGCAAATTTGTGGGTGCTCAAGGTTCAGGGAACGGAGCAGCCAGGGACGCGGCCATGCTGGATGTGGCAAGCCGGGTGGAAGCGGAGAAGAAGAAAGGGGACGAGGACGGCAGGGGTGGCGTGAAAATGGGGGGTGGAAGAAGGCGGAGGAAGTGAGAGAAAGATTCCTGCCTAGGACGACGGGGAAATGCGTTGAAGCGATACGGGGGGTGGGGAGGGAGAGATGAGAAGTTACGGGGGCCCTCCCACCGGGCCTGAAATACTGAAATCTTTTCAATGCGTGGGGGCTACGATGGCAAGGAACGATTTTCCCCCCGAGAGTTGTTTTTCTGGTTTTGCCATTATCTTTCATCGGCCTCCCGACTCCGACACCTGCGTCTCGCCCCCTTTCCATTCCTACTTCTGGCCTTCTCTTTCCGGTTCCTTGTCACAGGGACTCGCACAAAAATAACATTCTTTGCTCAGTAGAATACGTCCCGTGGCAAAGCGTCCACGATGGCGTCCGGCGTACCCCTCAGCGGCGGATGTGTGTATTTCGGAAGGCTTTTCCCATCCTCGACTAAGCCTTTTAACAAGGCATCGATGCCCTTCTCGTCCAAGCCGCCCATGGTTTTTATCACTTCTTTTCCCCAGTCATATGTGGCAACCACGTAAGGATCTTTTCCTGGCCAGCCATCGCGTACGAGGAAAGGGGTAGTGGGGTTCAGCATTTTCAGCTCGTCATAGTTGTGCCTGATGTAAGAGCGCGCGGCGGCGCTGCTTTCCTCAGAAGCGCTTATGAGAAAACGGAGCTCACGAACGTGCTTGGAGATGGAAGCACGCCATGCGGCCATGACTTTTCTTGAATGTACTGTTGGTGGGAGCAAAGTTTTGACAGGATGAGCACAGGAGTGGAATACATGATGCATTTTTTGGACGGAAGTCTCTATCCTTTACCAGTCTAATACTAAAAAACAACCCTCTCCAATCTCGTACACAGCCAAATTCACATGTAATCAGGTTTTGGGTGTCTAGCAACCTCGAAGTCACTGCTGTAAAGACAGATGCAACGAGAGATGGTTGCATGAAAGAGGGGCTTCCAAGCTCTTTCCAGCCGCAGCCCGGCGGCGGCGTCTGATTGCTCTCGGTCACACAAGCCGTCAGAAAGGAAAAAACATCTCCCAATGCCACGCGAGACGAAGGACGTAGAAAAATCGAATGTGGCTGATTTTTTGGGTTGACAATCTTATTAAACGTGCGGGGAAGGCGATGGTATTTTTTCCCTAAAGATGTCTACAGCTTGTAGGGCATTGCATGGCAATGGCAGGAGGTTTGAGTAGGCGACAATGAGATGGGGGCAACTGAATGCTTTGCCATCACGTTTTCAAAGTATGCTTTCTTGATTCTTCTCGTAGGATCGCACCGGAATCCCAGACAATTTTATCTGCCGCTTTGATCGGACAGGTCAATCGGTGCAGGTAAAATTGACTTTCGGAGAAGCGAGCGCGGCAGATCATGCCATGTACATAAGGCAGTCCCAAAACCAAGCCGCGTATTTTGCAATGCAATGGTGCTTTGGTCTCATTTTCCGGAGAAGTGGTATCAAATCATTGCACGTTCTCCCTAGGCTCGAGGAAAGACTGATGTCCGCCGTCCACGTCCCGACCCTGGGGTGGATTCTGAAAACATTTTATTTTTGTTATTCCTGCCTTCCGTTCTAGTAGGACCATTTCTTTTTATGCATCCCACTACCTTCCTTTGAACGCGTTGATTTTTGCGTCGATTCAGACACGACACCACTGGCCAAGCTCTCCTCGTCTTGTCCGTAGTCTTCTTCTCCCTCATCTTCCATTTCATCGTCCTCAATCTCCATCTCGTCCTCATCTTCCTCGTCCTCTCCTGCCGCCTCGCCTTCCTCCTCGCGCTTTCGCTTGTTCCGCCTCTGACTAGAATAGGACTGAAGCATCATGGAAAATTTTGTTGATAATAAGAAGTATGAGAGGCACGTTCAACTATTTAATTTTCCACCATGCTATTAAATATTGTAAATCGACAACGCAAGACCATCCTTCCTCTCCTTCTCCCATTCGATTTACCCTATTTTATTCCCCTCCACATCCCCTCCAAGTATACCTTCCTTCCCGATCCACCCTCCGCCTCTCCATATTCCCGCTCGATCAACTTGATCAGGGTGTCGCCGCGCTTGTTGAGTTCTTGAGGAGACCGACTTTTGAAAAACCAATCGAAACAAAATTTCTCGCTCTGCGGAACGTGTGGAGATGAAAGAAAAGCCAACGCTTCAGATCAGAATGAGGCAAACAGAGAAGGAAAGGGGGAGGCGGCGAAGCACCGTACCTTCCGAATCTCCATGCGAATGCGCTCCCAGTTGCCATATTCGAATTTATGCATGAGGATGAGGAGGAATATATCCTCTTCATCCGTCCAAAGGCGGCCTTGCTGCTGTTTACCCTGCGGAGACGAACGTATACGGAAAAGAAGAGACAGCCCGTTATGATGGAAAGCGAAAAGATGCAAACTAATCTTCCCATGTGTCTCTCTCCCGGCTCGCCGCCGGACCTGCCAGAGAGCATACACATGCGGTGACGTGGGATCCGTTCCCTCCTCCCTCCCTCCCTCTCGACTTACAATGCCGCCCTGGTAATTGAGCGTCAGCGTCTGTAAAGGATTCTTATGCCCGGCCACCTAGGAGGAGGATGAGGAAAAGAGGAATTTAAAGGGACGAAAAGGCGTGAAATTTGAGGGGAGGAAAATTCTTAAGCCTAGATGGCCTATCGTACATCTTTCTCGTAACTGTGAGTGGCCGATCATTTTCCTTCTCCGGCAGCCTCTCCGTTCCTCCCTCATTTGTTGCCCTCCGTCCTACCTTGCGTTCGAGCGCCTCTTTGATCTGCTTGTTCCGGGCAATGCGAGCTTCCCCTCGGCGGATCCTGTCCTGTAAGGCTTGCCAATTGGGCAACTCCTGAGAAAGGGTGGGGAACAAGGGGGGAGATATCAGAGGTGAAACTATAGGAAAAAAAAAGCCTCGCACCGTTGTGCTGCTGATGTATTTCTTCATTTCCGTCAACCTCTCTCCTCCTCACACTTCAACTTTGCCTCCCTTTTGTACCTTCATGCGGGCAGTAAACGTGTCATAATAGGCGGTAACTTCGTTCTCATCTTTTCCTGTCTCCGCGGCAGTCTCGCGGAGGATGCTTGCCTTGGGTATATGATGTATGATACGGAGAAGGTAAGATTTGGAAAGGAGTATCAATCAAAGTCGGGATAGACAAAGGACTCCGATTTTGCCGATGCGAGAAAAGATAAGCAACATAGAGGAGTAGAGGAGAAGGCTCAAAAAATCGGATGGAGGGACAGAGGGAGGGAACAAAGGAGGGAGGGCGGGAGGGAGGGAGGGAAGGGGCGCCTACCCTATCCGCGCGGCCAAAGCGCTCAATGGAGGTGACGAGGGTCCGCAGGTCTTTTCGGCTCCAGTTCTTGAAGCCCTCCTCCATTAGAGCCTTTCGCTCCTCCTGTCAACGACCAATTTGAAGAGTACATGGCAAAGGAAGGGGTGAGAGGTGTGCAAGATGTCATGAATGCAGGCCGAAATACCATTGTAGTGAAACAATCGGGCAGGAATGAAGTCTGAAATGAAATTCTTTATTTCCAAAAAAACAGACGGGACTGCGAGATAAGAAGGAAGAGCATCGATAAAGGTTTTGGGGGAGGATAAGACAGCCATGGGAACCAAGCACAAGAAGCATACTTGGAGGATGATAAAATAGAAAGGGAAGGAAAAATGAAGGGAGGAGGGGAAATGTCACCTGCTCTTCGGGCGGTAGGTCGAAGCGACCATCATTGAGTTCTTCCTCCAGGTCTCGGGCTACGTCCTCAGGTGCTTCACCTAGGGTTTGGAAGAAGAGGAAAGAGAAGGCAACATACATCGGTCAGGCTGGCGGTATGACGCAGGGCTTGCATGAGGGCGGGATTGTGAAGGAAAAGAATGGGAGTTCCGGGGCCTTGGCGAGAAGACGGGTGCGAGTGGTAGCGCCAGGGGAGCGAAGGAGGGAAGATTATGCCTGTGGTCTTTTCCAGTCGCCCCTCCCTCCCCTCCTCCCTCACCAGCCGCGAGCTGCGCGACAGCCGCTTTTCGACCGGCTCTCAGCTCTTTGATGAATGCCCATCGTGCCTGCCGTTTCAAAGCGAGTGCTTGCTCCTTCTCGTGAAGTTGCTGCAATCTAGAGCAGAGATAAATGGAGAAAGAAAGGGAAGAAGTAGTATCAGTGAATCTCGCTTCCTCGTTCCCTTCCTTCGCCCGCCCTCCCTCCCTCCGTTCCCTCCAGCCTTCTCACCGAGGACGATTGAAGAATTGGTGCTCAGGAAGCACCAGACGTCGCGGCCTCTTCGTCGATCCCTCCTTGTCGCCTCGGGCACCGGTTCCACCCTGACAGAAAGGGACAAAAGGGCGAGGATGATGAATGCTTATATGAAATATGAACCGCGGGGTTGAACATGGACGGATTCGTCTCCTCCAAGAAGATGCCCTGGACAAGGAGGGACGGCCCACGAAAAGGGTGGCCCGACACGAAGATGGGGGAGAAGCTGGGATATTCGAGGGGGAGAAGAGGGGTAAGAGAGGAGGGGAAGAGGGCCGGCCGGACCTTCATGGCTGAGCGGTAGTAGGAGTCCACGTCGTAGTTCATGGTGGGGCGTCGTTCGCGTTGTCCCATGTCAAAGACGAGCCCTGGTTTAGAGGGAGCAGGGAGGGAAGGAAGAAGGGGGGGAGGGAGGGGACGATGGAAAACGGGAGGGATGGAGTTGAGGGAACGTAGCGGACACTTGGCTCGTTACAGGACAGGAATAGGAGCCACCCAGGGTAGCACGAAAAGACTGAGTCGGAAGAAGAGGAAGGGCGCACCGTCTTTTCGCTTATTGCTGTAGTCCTTCCCCTCGAATTCAAAGAGATTCCTTTCTTCCGTGTCATCAAGCAGGGTAAATTTGGCCAGATTATGCTGCACGTTCTGTTGGTACTTGGCCGTCTGCTCTTCGGTTTTCGCCTCGCCTGAATGAGAGAAAGCGGAGGAACACAGAGAAGACGGGATTTATACACCGAAAACGAAGGAGAGCAGGATGGGAAAACGGGGGAGCCGGAGCAAACACGCCCTAAAACCGGGAGATCGGGACCGAAATTCCCCAAATCCTTCCTTTCTCCATTTCCACCCTCTCCCTCGCCCGCCTCCGTCTTCCCTGCCCCGTGCAAGCTCCTGTAGCCGTCCTCTTCCATCGTTCACTCCCATCGCACCCGTACCTTTGCGAAGAATAAGGTCGATGTCTTCGTCCGTAAAGCCCTTGCCGGCCGCGTTCAATATCTCATCGGCACCAAATTTGACCTGATGTTGAAAAGCGAGGGAGACAAAAAATATAAGATAAGGGAACAACCCTTCGTGACGAACATACCTCAAAAGTCAAAGACAACTTCTGGCTAAATTCAGCTCTCTAAAACCCAATAACGCGGATAGAAAATTGGACAAAAAGGCAGGGAAAGGCGCTAACCATATGCAGGAGCTCATCCTTGGAAACTGAATTGTGTTTCTCCGCCAGACGACCCTGTGACAGTGACGTGAAAGCGAATAATGGGAGGAGACAGACATGAAGAGATATTTGCAACAAGAAGAAATCTCCACATACATGCGAAGCGAATGAAGCGAATGAGAGAGAGGATAAGAATATCAACACAGAAAAATAAAGAGAGCTTCGAGGAAAAAGCAGAACGGCAAGGTGATTGGTGCAGCGGCGTATAGATGAAAGCGAGCAAGCGCAGAGATGTGCACATCCAGAAAATCTCCCTGGATCCTCTTTTCTCTCCCTTTTCTCCTCCCTCCCCACCTGCTGAATGACCGCCGCATCCAAAAAGAGTTTTCGATCTGCTCGCTCCACAATCTTCTCTTCCACTGTTCCCTCCGTGATAAATCGGAAGACGCGGACCTGGGAGGGACGGATGACGGGGAAGAGAGAGAGAGAGACGTGGCGATGAGTGAGACACGATACAAAGGAAAGCAAATTTTGGGAGGGAGGACGGGAGGGAGGGAGGGAGGGAGGGAGAGCATACCTGCTTGGTTTGGCCGATCCGGTGAGCCCGATCCATGGCTTGTAGATCCACCTGTGCGTAGATAGCAAGGTCATGTAATGCGCCCCCTCTGAATGCTCC
>NW_005803398.1:0-1195 GCF_000240725.1 Microchloropsis gaditana
GGGGGGCGGAGGGCTCAGGCGCGGAGGAGGAAGAGGAGGGCTTGACAGAGGGGGGGGAGGACAACGGTGGCAGTGGAGTCGTTTCCACGTGTAGGACGCTGCGGGCCTGGAACCTGTGGTTCTCGAGCACGGAAGAGACCTTGCGCGCCGCATTCGGGCGTTTCGGGGAGATCGAGCGCTTTGATATGCTGCACGAGCGGGGCACGCGCAAGTTCCGCGGAGTGTTGTTCGTCACCTACAAGAAGGCTGGCGACACCGCCCGAGCCCTGAAGGAAATGGAGGGAGCCCGCATCGACAACCGCGCTGTCTTCTTGGCCGCCTCGGAGAGGACGAGGAACCGCGGGTCGCTGGGCAAGGGAGAATCTCGCTACTTCCTGGTGGACAAAGCCTTATTCTGTCGGCGCTGCCACGACGTGGGCCACACGATGAAGTTCTGCCCCAACCCTCCGAAGGCCAGGCCGTGCACCATCTGTGCGGCGCTGACAGGGCACCAGGACGACGACTGCCCCGAGCTTGCCCTCGGCACGCCCGAGGGCGCCCTCTGTCTGCAGTGCGGAGCCACCGATCACGAGGACAGCGCCTGCGTACATCGACTGCAAGCCGCGGCGGCACTGAAGGCAGATGCCGGCGTCCGCTGTCTCTCTTGCGCGAGACTCGGGCACGGAGCTCTTTGCGGGCCGCATGCTTCAACAAACGCGCCCACTGGGGAGGTCGGCTTCGGACGCAGAGCTCCCCACTTCGTGTATTGCTTTCAGTGCGGGTCGGCTGGGCATTTCGGATACCACTGTAACTATCGGCCGCAGGAGGCCTTCCAGTTAAGACGCCACAGCTACTCGGGCACTCACGTGAGATATAACGTTGATGACCCCCCTGCGCCAGACCCTCCGCCGCCTGTTCATACTGTCCCCTCCAATATTCCACAACACCATTTGGTTCCTGGGCCGATGGTTTCGACAATCTATTCCCAGCGTGGACGTGGATTGAGCCCCGGAGGAAGAATCGGGTAGCGGGCCGGGGCTGGTGGTAAAGGTGGAGTAGAGTAGGACGTGAAAGCAGTTCGACCATGAGATGCGTCGGCGCTGCAATGTTATTCCTTCTTTTAAGGTTACTTTTTATGAGGCAAGTCGGTGGAGGAATCGCACTGAAGCGCACTGAGACAAAGTAATCATATGGCGACAAGAGGGCGGGGGGGTGG
>NW_005803398.1:1205-11004 GCF_000240725.1 Microchloropsis gaditana
TGCATTTCTCTATTACTTGCTGCTCGATCCAGCGATTCCGCCGCATCGCGTCAGGGGGCCCGTCCACCTTGGTACAGGCGAGCAACGTAGCGATCTGAGGAATGCATTCCTCTATTTGCGAGTCAAAGACGGCAGGAGTAATAGCCATGGCATCCGCATCAAAACCGCCCAGTTGGTGCTGCGACGGGAAACCGTCCCGCAGGAAGGCGTCTCTGCTCCCGCTGCTCAAGCGGAGACCCTCCGGACCCCCTGGACCTCCAACCCGCAGTCCTTCCTGGACTGCGAGCCAGTACACAAGGAATGGCAAAAGGCTGTACATAGTTTGTCCTCAAAAGAATCGGCAGTCTTTTGGCCACCAATTGATCGTTTGTTCTAACTTAAGTTCAATTTTGTTTACTCAGTTGACGGTCCCTCTTGGAATGGCGAGCTGCATCGTCGTGATGGTCGTGAGATAAAATAAGGGGGCCGCACTCCACCTCTTTTGCCCCAAATCTTGCTGCCAGGAGCCAACAAGCAAGCCGTGGCTCTTTCTTGTGAAATATGTTATCAAAAAGAGGTTAAAACGCAAGTAAAAGTATTTGAGGGTTGTAACCCTTCACCTGGGAGGAGGACGGCACGGGCGGCTCTCCTTGCATGTTGCACGCCATTCCAGGGAGTTGCAAACATTCACGCCGAGCACAAGCCTCCAAGCATCTACCCCAGCGGTACGACCTCGTCAAAACTCCGAAATGTAAGCTCCATATCCTTGCCTAGTGTCGAATTTCGCTCTCTTTTGCCTGCATCTTGGGTCCAGGCTGATTCCATGATCGCGCTCGCACTGTCTCCGCCCGTCAGGATCGCCAGCCTCCAGGACTGTCTCGTACTCGTGTTTTTATCCTACACCCGCCGCGCTATATTCTCACCCAGTTTACACTCAAACAGGGATGGTAATATGATAAGGCTTATTGCGTCGCCACTGGGACCCCGGACAAGGGATGTCTGCACTATCCGAGGTATCGTCTACCTCCCGGCCACCAATGTTGGTAATCGACTCTCAGGGGCTGCGCACAGACCGCCTTCTGCATGTAGAGCTGCAAACCCAGGATGGAGGAAGCAAATCAAGTGAACTCTCCGTAAGAGTCACCAAAGGGCGTTTCAGTGTCGACAGACGGCGCTTCATAGAACGCGGGGATGAATTTTCAATGGATAATGCCTCGATAAAGGGAAAGTTCAATGTGCTGGCGTTCAACCAGGTGGTGAACTACGTTACTGGGTGCGGTGTCGTATGTTTTGTTTTACATATCGAGGGAAGGGATGGCCCTTGTGAACTATACTGTCTGGACAGGGAGAGTGCCGCAGGAGAAAAGGCCGGCGGCCAGGGTCGGCCCTCGCAACGTTTGACCTGCACGACCCTGTCGGGAGGTATGCCGCTGCCACCAAACGACCTGAGCATGGAAATCGTTGCAGGGCCTCGCATTTTTGTCTGGAAGGACGTGCAGACAACGTCCAAAGGAGCTCGCGTGAGTAGCTGGCTTGAGGGCAAGTGGACCGAGTACTCCTTGTACGGGGAAGAGCGACAGGGCTGCGGGAGCATTACCTTTCAGGGCATTTATCCGCCCGTAGAAGGCTCGTACTTGTTCCGGACCGAGCTTCTCTCCTCGTCTTCAACTTATTTGTGGAGCGTTATCCTGCCGGCGCCCTCGGAGTCGGCGTCCGTGCCCCCCGACAAGCCCGGCCTCCTCCTGGCCGCTCCACCCTACCCGTGGCTCCCAAAAGCCGCTCTGTCAGATTGTGCGTGCTTGTGCGAGCCTGCAGGTGACTGGCACTCGGAGGGCACCGAAGACGCAACGACTGCCTCCCTCTACATTGTGTCCACCCACGAGCTGTCTTTTCACGCGTCCTCCCACCTCCCCCCCGAGAGACCCTTGTGCCGGGCGTGTCTGGATACCAGCACCGGTCCAGCCACGCAGGTATGTGCTCTGCTCACCCGTGCGTGCGACGCGGAGGGGAGGCTGGACGAGTCCGCGATAGAGCAAGTGGTCGTCCTCATGGCGCGAGACCCCCGGATGCGGCTTCTCCTCTTTGTCCGCCGGCACAGCGGCCCGGGCGCGCAAAAGCAAGAGCTGCAGCCTCTCCGGGAATTTTGTGGTGTCGGGGGGATTTTACGGGGGGACTTCCTTGGCAGCGGGTGGGAGCAGTTGGCGCTGCTGCCTGGGAGGTCCCAAGGGGGGCCGGCCTCTGCCCCACGCAGGCCGTGGCGCATGGCGGAGGCCGCTCTGACGGATCTGGTACACGTCTGGGTCCACAAGGCGAGCTTGAAGCTTCAAGATGCACCAGACAAGCTTTTTGAAGACAAGGAGGGGCTTCGGTCCGCCGGCAAGAAGAGAGGAGTGGCAGCAGGATGCCCTGCGAACGAGGAAGGAGGCGAGTTGGTGGCGCCGATCGGGCGGGAGATGGAGCGCGATAAGCCCGCAAGAAATGGCGCAAATGCCCAGAGAAGGGGGTGTGAAGGGTCCATAGAACAGGAAGAGCGAGTTCTGTGCAAGTTTCGAGAGGCCGTGCGCGAGCGCCTTGCCAGCGAAGAGCGGAGGGAACGCCGCCTGCAGAAGACAACTGCCGGCAGCCAACTCCTGCTCAGGGAGGGTCAAGCAGTGTTGACCGACATGGCCTATAAAGACGTGCTTCCCCACGTGGTTGTGCCTCCGCACGCTGAGGAAAGTGAGGGTCTGTCCTTTGCTGCAAGCTTAGAGCCGCTGGGTGCCAGGGGGCAGGAAGAAGCAAGCAACGACTGGCGAGATTCCCGAGCATCGCCCCTGCTGCCTGTCGCCACCCACCGGATCATGCATCAGTACTTGGACGCCGACGCCCACCGCATCTCTCTGGACTTGTCGCTCCGCCTCGCGGAACCAGCTCGCGTCCGCCTCCAGCATGTCGCCCTGGCCGTCTTCTCCCGAGACGGACCCCTGACCTTCACGTCCTCCACGATCTCAGACAGCCTCACTCACGAGAAAGGAGGGGCCAATAAGGATGAACTCCGGCTTGCGGTGTCTTTTCTCGTGTCGGCGGCCTCTCTTCTCAACCCCACGTCCTGGGAGGGATCAGTCACCCTGTGTTGTGCCTGGCGAACCCTGACGTGGAGAGGCGAATCGGAAGATGAGGAGCCTCTCGCTTACCCACCTGGCGCACAAGCGTTACAGCGTTTGACTGTTTCTGCTTCCGATTTACTTGCCTCATCGTTTCGTGCCAAGCATGACAGCGATGGCGGGCAGAACCTTCTGACCTCCCTGCCCTTGCTTTGGAAACTTGACGCTCTCGTCCTCTCTCCTCTGCTCGCTCCAAAGGACTCTGTCTCCCTTTCTTCCCGACTGGCCGCAGTCCATCTTGACGCTGTTCGAAATACCTGTCACGTAGCAGCTGTGGATCTTCCTACGCTTTGCATTACTCTGCGCAGTCTTGTAGAGCAAAACCAGGAAGATCGCCTCAACATATCCTCCTGTCCTTTGAAGTTAGTGCCTGCGGATCTCAGTGGAAGGAACAGAAAGTCGTGTTTTTTGAAAGGGTTGATGCTTTTTTTGAAATTATTGCAGCAGGAATTCGACTTGATCTGTACACTTGTGGAGGGAGGACAACCCGAGGAGTCGAGTATCCGAGACGTCTGGTTGGCGCAGCCTGCCTTGGACGTAACTGTGCACGTCTTGTCCAAATTGTGCCTATTAGACTGACTGACACCATAGCAACATCGTAACAAAGGCACTTAGCATCTCTGGCTCTAGCCTGCGGCATGCTAGGCAGGCTGGGGAATACCCCGTGACGTCACGGATCCGTTTCGCATACAGCTTGCCGCGCCCACGCCGGGCCCTACGCATTCCTTTCCTTGCTTCATCTTCCCTCCTGGGCCGCATAAGTGGAGAAACGAGGCAGTCGCTGTCGTGTTATGCTTACGCACACGACTCCACAGACGTCGCGCCTTGTCCTTATGTGACCCCTGTATTCAATCAACCCTAATCAATAGACACCCATTTGTTTTTTGTCCTCACATTACGCGAAAACCGCGGGAATACTTTTTAATGCTCGCCCTCTTTTCCCTCTATCCGACTCAAGGCAACAGCCTCAAGGAGGCGCGATTGAGCAAGGCTAAAGAGGCGCCTATGCACCATGACTGCGGGGACTGAGACCCCAAAGTGCTCGGCTCAGCCTCCCGTCACGTCATGGCCAACGCGTTCCCCCATACCTGTGTCCTCCTCTTCATCAAGTGCACGATCTCAAATCTTAGAATCATCAGCGACATTCAATCAAGATGACCTGGATGTTCTGTTGCTTGACGCAAATCATCAAGGCAAAGGGAAGTTCGACAAATTCAAATTTCTCCCTAGTACTTCAGGCACACCGAGCGAGGCACATCTCCCGTTTGCAAGCTCCCAAAGCAACGGCACGGCCTCAATAACCACAGCGGGGGGCTCTGGCCTCATGGACTACCAAACAGTAGAACATGAGAGCTTTTTGATGGTGGCAGCACATCGGAAAAGTCGCCGACTCGTGTATTTATGTGGATTTGTGGCCTCCCTGACGTCCATTTTGCTCGGATACGATGTTGGCGTTATGTCTGTGGCACGTAAGTACGTGGACATGCAGTTATCTCTGACGAGCGTGCAAAGCGAGGTGATTATGGGGTCCTTGAACTTGGTTGCTGCCCTCGGGGGCCTCATCGCTGGCAAGACAGCAGACCGCTTCGGACGAAACAGGGCCATCGCCCTAGCCTGCCTCATTTTCCTCACGGGGAGCGCCTGCATGACACTGGCATGGAACTTCCGGGTCCTCCTCGTCGGGCGTATCATTACGGGCCTGGGAGTGGGCTGTGGCTTCGTAATCGCCCCCGTGTACATCGCGGAGATCACGCCCCCCGAGATCCGTGGCCTTATGGTGTCCCTCACGGACGTGTGCATCAACGTCGGCATCGTGCTCGGCTCCGTGGTGGGCTTCTTCTGCGAGCTGACCATCGCCGACGATGACGCCAAGTGGCGAGTGATGCTTGGCCTGGGGACCATCCCGCCCGTCATCATCCTCTCGTTTTTGCGGTGCCTGCCGGAGTCCCCGCGCTGGCTCCTCCTGCAGGACCGCGTCCCCGAAGCCCGCCACGTGCTCAAGAGGATCGTCGGGCACGAGCAGGAGGCGGAGCGCGAGCTCATAGCCATCGAGGAGGCGATCCAGATGGAGCGGGACGTGACGACGGACTGGTCAGAAGTTCTCTGCCCCCGCCATCGCGCCATCCTCCTCCCCGTCCTCATGGGCCTGGCGCTGGGGTTCTTCCAGCAGTCTTCCGGCTCGGAAGCGGCCGTGTATTACTCCCCACAAATTCTGGCCGAGGCGGGCATGTCGAGCACGGCTCACCAATCGCTCGGCAACATCGCCATTTGTCTTTGCAAGTTCGCGGGGGAAATCGTGGCCATGCTCTCCATGGACCGTGTGGGCCGCAAGCCCCTCTTCGTCTCCAGCGCCCTCGGCTCCGGTTTCTTCCTGGTCCTGGCGGGGGCCTCCTTCCAGTACAGCCTCCCTCCCTCCCTTCTAATGACGTCCTTGTGTCTCTTCATGGCTTTCTTCTCGGTGGGCATGGGCGCAATCACCTTCGTCGTCGCCTCGGAGATCTTCCCGTTGCCTGTCCGCGGCAAGGCCATGGCGCTCGCAGTCTTTGTCAACCGCCTCCTGAGCGGAATGGTCGCCCTTACTTTCTTGAGCCTAGTGGATGCGGTGACATACGCCAATACCTTCTACCTCTTTGCTGTCATTTCGTTCATCTCGACCATCTTCTACGCCGGCTTCCTGCCAGAGACGATGGGAAAGACACTGGAGGAGATCTCAATACTTTTTGAGAAGGAAAGTGCAGAGCACGAGGCTCACATACGGCACGAAGAGGAAGCAATGCAACGACGTCTGGCGGCGTCGGATGAACTGCGCCGGGGTCCCACCCCCATTTCTCCTCTGAGGGCTTTCCGGGGCGAGGGCGCCGCTTCTGCGTCCATAGCGGGTCAGTATCAGAGTACGGAGCACGGGAAGATAAATGAAGCACATGCTTAAGCTGGTTAGCCGTGTGCCAGGAAAGAATAACGGATGTGGCGGGGTGCCAAGTCAAGGGAACTGACACGCAATGTCGCGTCTGGCACGGAGAGTGCGCGGGGCGTTATCGCCAAAGACTTTGTGAATAGTTTAGCCAGAACATGGCAGTTCTAGACGTTTTGATGGCATGCCAATGCCGCGAAATGAGTGGTTGTGGGTTGGTCGAAATTTTTGTGATCTCTGGGGAATGTTCACGCCCGATGACGATGGGAGACATTGATGAGTTGAGCTAGAGCGGACTTGGTGTTGAGTGGAAGATTTTTTATCGAGGGATAGTCATCTTACCTGGCCGGGATTTCAAAGGAGACACGAGGGAAAATGTATATTTTTTTTATGAAAGGCGCGTGTTGTGCCTCCCCCTTCCGATTGAGATGAGAAGGGATGTAAACATGGCGGCGACGAATAAAGCACATAGAATACATAAAAAAGCCTTCACGGTCATAACATGACCTTGAGCTGTACGGTCCAGACACAAGAATCGAGTGAGGAGGCTAGGTTGCGGCCCGGGTCGCGAAGGCAACGATGGCTGTCTACGGGCATGTTCCGTCCTCCAACGAGATACCATCAAGATAGCCAAATAGATGGCCGCAGTCAAGACACAGAAGAAGGCGAATGAAGTAGATAAACAAATTTTCGGAGAGGAAATAAGCAATTCACAAGAAGGAACTTTTTAAGACGAAGACTTGCCTTGATACCACAGTTCCCTTTCCGTTCAAGTTGAGAATGTGTTGTACTAACGAGCTTCACAACCTATAGCAGTCAGAAAACCCACAAGGATGTAGCTGTCCCTGCATGACATCGTGTATGCTTATGAACCGATTTCACTGTTCGAACGTACGCCGTATCATATAAAGGAAAATGTTCGCAGAAGAACTCAATAACAACGCGAAACAAACAAAATCAACCACCAAAGGCCGTCACTTAGACGGGTCGATAGCTTGCTCCTTGACCTTCTTTATTTTCTTTCGAAGCACGCGTGATGCCTATTCGTCATGTAGTTGGCACGCTGCAGGAAATCCCTTCCGATGGGAAAGGAAAAAGAATGAGGAAGCCACAGAAGTACACGAAGGCATCGCCAACAATTGACTGGACGATCGATACAGGGTCATCTCTCAAAGATTAAATAGGTCGCATACACTACACTTCCGTCCGGAAGACAGATTGTGTTAATGCGAGAAGTTATAATCACGCCCTTCTTTTCGTGGTCCCATCTCACACATAACCCTCCGGACACCTACCTGCTGCTTCCAGTGAGTCCATTCCAAGAGCCGCGGCCGAGGCATACCTGACGTGGCTCACTTACTCAAGCCCATATCTTGGCTCTGGCCTGCCTCAATTGTATCAGTACGCGTCCGTTTCCGCTACAACACGCTCGCCCAGAGGAATCCATCCTGCTGGCACAGCACACCAGACATGCGCAGCACAGGGAGATCCCTTCTCACCCTCCTCTTCCTCTTCAGACGAATAGACCAGAAGCATCGATTTAAGGTAACCCTTGGAGAGCTTTCACTGCTGCTGCCTGCCACTCGGGCTTGGTTTTGGCCGCCTCGTAGAGGTCGTCAGTGATCTACGACGGGGCAGGGTGGGCGGAGAAAGGGGGACGGTTCAGAAAACAAGCGACCAGGGGCAAAGTTATTGACTGCGATACATCGTGGTCCAACAAGTTCTATCCGGACACGAATCGACAAGAATGAGAATGCTCGTACCGCAGAGCTCGGCCGGAAACCGCGCTTGATCATGCGCCCGAATATGTCAAGTGCGTCCTCCACCTGTGATAAGTTGGCAGCAAAGGTGAATCAAGTCACATTTGTGTACGCATGATAGATCCTTCTTATTTGTGTGCTTTACCTTGTGACTGTTCAGTAAGATCTGAATGGTCTCCTCGTAGTCTTCTGCCACCGGGGCGGGCGTCCATGGGGTGCCTGCACAAAGATGGTATGGGATCATGATGGCATGCGGGGAGCATGGAAGTTGAAAGACAGGCATTGGCGCCATAGTTCCGCTAGCTAGCTACTCGCCCTGTATTGTGCGCATGCGACATTCTTGCCGAGGATTTTGCCGACACAGGCCGCCGTGTCTTATCTTACCTGCTGCCTCCCTGCCCTCTTGCTCCTCACTCTTCGTGGCCGCCGGCACTTCATTTCCCTCCGAAGGCGCACGAATTGCAGACGTCGAAGACACAGATCTCTGTTGATAGTCAAGAGCATCGAAGTGTGAGAACGGCGTTACCCATCGGTTGATTGCGTGAAGGCTCCATCTACATCTCGATACGTACCATGGCAAGCACAGGAGACATCGCGGCTCTTTGCCATCCCAACTTAGCCCCTGCTGCCGCAAGTGCACCACCTTGCAGAAAGCGTCGCAGAGTCATCTGTATGAGGTTTGAGGAAGAAACATGTTTGGTGCCGCCTGTGAGATTTGCCTTGCAGTAGACTGAGATGACCTGACCGCACGCAGGCAGGGTCGTAAGGGGGGGGCCGTGAGCCTGGCCTCTTGCGATCGAGGAGACTTGCAGCACACATGTGCGGGAAATAAGAGGAGCAAATTATGCCTAGGCTCGTGCGGTCACAAACATTCTTGCCCAGGCCTGACAGGGGTGTTCTTGCTCGTCGTCGTGGTCAGCTTCTGCCCCTGGTGGCCATGGCCTCCGTCTCCGTGTTTCTCCTCAACCCCTCTCTTCCTGTCCTCGACTCGGAATCATGCCCTCATGCCTCTTCCCTCCTATCGACTAATTGCCCGCAAACTTACGTGCACGCACGTGGCATGTAATACACTCGGATTTTCATATCAAGTTTGCGGGCATCCGCAAGTGACTATAATTTCAAACGAATTTCACGTAAACCCACCCACCTGCACACTGTTGCGCTCATCATCTTTGTGGCACAACCCATACCACACAGGCGCTAGTAGTATAACATTTTCTCAGCGTACTTCAATAGCGCGGAGCTATCCATCCGCGGTACCTCGTAGCAAATTGCAAAGAGAGATGAAGACGCGGTTCGGGAGAAAATCGGCTTAAGCGGCAACCTGCTGGAAAGAGCTCAGGAATATGGACAAGACCGACGAAGAAAAGAAGGGGGGAAAGAAGGGCAGGGCAGCCAAACGGAGCAAATTTCTGAACTCTTACGCACTGAAGGGTGTGGAAAATAAGGGCGAAGCGTCAGAGCGTGACGGGGGTAGGCGGGAGCACTCCCTTACGGAGCCAAGCACGCCTTCAGTCCCCGGTTCCCCTTCACCGCTTACAGGCAACGCCACAGAGCGGCTCTCCACTACGACTCTCGTGACCGACCGAAAGGCGGAGAAGACACATGATGGTTGCAAGGAAGACGTTCCCTTGTCGACCACGACAAGTGCTTCTCCCTCGGAAAGCCCTGTTTCGACCTCTCTTCGATCTTCGGCGCCCGCAGAAGGTCCCACCCCTCTTTCCGGTAAGGTTTCAACAGTCGCACACGCTCAGTCTACTGCACGGACAGTTCCTGCCCCCCTCAAGACCGCAGCTACCTTGTCGAGCTTTGCGAAGAGGTTGCTGGCTCCGCGTGCTCCGCAACAGGTAGAGGTGCCGGAGACCATTCCCCTCAACGATTTTATACTGGAGGGTTTTGGACAAGAGCACGTGCATCGCCCAACCGCCGAAGATGAAAGCCTCAGCAGCAGCGACGAAGACGAGGAGGCGGTGATCAGACAGATGGAGGGGGTCCGGCGGGGGGGG
>NW_005803398.1:11014-11237 GCF_000240725.1 Microchloropsis gaditana
GGGCGCACCGGGTAGCGCATGGCAGGGTGGTCGTCGGGATACAGGAGGCTCTCGGGGAACACTCGGTGGTCTAACGCGTCCCACACCG
Organism: Microchloropsis gaditana; assembly: GCF_000240725.1. Taxonomy (NCBI): domain Eukaryota; class Eustigmatophyceae; order Eustigmatales; family Monodopsidaceae; genus Microchloropsis; species Microchloropsis gaditana. The sequence goes on from NW_005803398.1 coordinate 11,103, forward strand.
AGCAGCCCAGCGTGGCCCCGCCGGTGTACAGACGCGCAGAGCCACAGCGCGTGTTGCGTTCGGTCTGCAGGAGCTCTGCGACCACCATGTACGGGCAGCGCTCGCGGCTCGGGAGGAGCTCGCACTCTGCGCTCA
>NW_005803398.1:11247-20145 GCF_000240725.1 Microchloropsis gaditana
ACAGCAGCAGCAGCAAAAACAACAGCAGCAGCAGCAACAACAGCAGCAGCAACAACAACAACAAAATCGTCAACAACAACAACAACATCATCATCATCAGCAGCAGCAGTTATCACTACAGCAACAACATTTGGTCCCCCAGGGACGCCACCAACAAGAGCAGAACGATGTACAAAGTCCGTCGTACCCTGTCTCTCAAGAATCACTACAAGGCCAATCGAGATCGATGATTTCTGTATCGAATGAGCCCCTTGTGTTCTCATCGCCATCTGATAGGGATCTGACATCAATGGAAATGGCCTCGACTTTTGAAAAGCAGCTTGTGCCGCAAGTTCTGCCTCGGCCACAGCAACAACGAATTTGGCAGCAATCGTCTCAACAAAACCAACCACAGCAGCTTCAGCAGAGCGTCATGATGGTGCAGCAACAGTCATGGTTGCAACAGCAAAGTCGGCAACAACATCAGCAAGCAAATCAAGAATAGCACTGTCCGCAGCGATTTCTGGAGCCTCACATAGCATCCAAGCCTACTTTGACGCGCTAGTCGTGAATGCACAATTTCGTGGACAAATTTATTTGATGGTAAGGCCGCCACCTGCGGATAAGCACACACACTGATAAGATTTTAATTTAATTGGATAGTATACTTTGATACATGTGGAACGTGACATACGCCTAGGAGGCTTTCAGTGTACAGCAACTTACAGTAAAATAAAAGCAAGTTTGCAGTAAGCAGTACATCTGCGACGCTATTATACGCGGGTATTCGCCTAAACACAAAATCCAAATGTTTGCGCTTCATGTCTTGCTCGTGCCTGCTGAGATTTAGAATGATCATGTGTGAAACCAGATTGCTTCAACCAAGTGATCATTCAATCGATATAAATATGATCTTAACAAGACCTACTACGCTCGCTCGCGTCTTCTACTTTGATGGAAATCTTCAAATATGACGTAGTAGAACGAGGATACTGATCATGCTCTCATCCGTCGAAAGACAAGCCCAAGTGTCTACATCAATCGTTTTACATTTTTACACTTCCCGCAATTGAATTGCATATGTGTTGTCCAGAGTTTTGCGTCTACTCTTATGCAGGACCCTCCTCGAAGGGGGACAAGCGACCGCCTTGCCTTTTGAATCCGTCCTCTTCAACAAGTCGATGAATTTGTGGCACGTCATCCTCACCCACACTGGTAGAGCGAACGGTACGAGCCGACCTTAATGGCATCGTTGCTCCTAACTGCTCTTTTTCATGACCTCGATAGTGCTCTTGATGCTCCTTCTGTTCCTGTTGGCTGGATACCATGATGTGGCGAGTAGCTGGGTAGTGACCTACTGCGGCGATCGTTGCATTCCTGTCAATATTTGTTACATATGCCTTTAAGTATCTCCCCACCGAGGACTCAATCGCGCGACGCACTTGTCCTTTGATGTAAGAATGAAAAACGGTGTAGAGCCAATCATGTCTGGCATCATATAATCGAAGCGACATGCGGTGGATGGTTGCCTTGCACTGCTTGACTTCCAGTGTGTGCGCGACCGGGCGATCTTCCGTTGCTATGGGCAAGCCTGGTTGAACATCCAGATCTACGCTCATGCCTTTGCCATATATCTTGATATCCGCCTTGCCACGATCATGATCATGAATCATACCCCCTTTTTTGTTGAAATACCACGAGATGCCTGGTAGGTCAGCATGAATTTCCCGTAGATAGATCCGCTCAAATGTTTCAAGTCCTACAGGCTCTGGTGCTCCCTCAGCAGCAGCTGAAACCCCTCTGATGGCACTGGACTCGCTTTGTTCAGATTCCAGGTTGTGAATGTTCGTCAGACTCTCCAACTGAATCTGCTTTGGAGTCACTTCTCGCAAATTAAGGACAATGTCATCGCATGCAAAATCGAAATCGTTGGTGACGACAGCAATATGAGGCACAGGAATAAATTGCACCTTGCGTAGAAGTGTACCGAACAAGACCTCGAGGTCATTGACCAAGTCGCTGCTGATAGTAGGCTGCCCTTGAGAGTCGTAGACTATGCTGCGGGCTAGGTGCTGAATGTCGTGCTGCAGTATCTCCGCCGTCTCGTTTTCTTTCAAGGTATCCCGGATATAAGAAAGTTCCTCCACCAAACGACAAACCCGCTCGTTATATTTCGCTGCGGATAAGAAAGAAAAATGTGAATCGTGACGCAACCGTACCTAAAACATCATCACAAGAGAGGAAATGAACAACTAGTATGAAAGCGCATCAATCACGGATCAAGAATGGCCTCACAAATAGATTCAGATTCGGAACAACATATCCACTTCTTCAAACATATCCACTTCTTCACGCTTACCAAGCAATCTCCTGCGCATCATGTCAACGTGCCCCTTGGTCTCCTGCACCACAGCATCCTCATCGTCTATTTTTCCACTCTGCAAATTCCTTTCAAGGAAATTCCTTAGGTCGCGCAATTCTGCTCGTGTCTCGCTGTCATTCTGAATCTGATCCTTCAAGGCGTTCAATTGGGCAAACAATGGATCTAGAGATGTTTCAGTCCAGCTTTCAATCACACGAATGGCATGGTGTTTGGCTTGACCAGTCTCCGAAAGGAGGGCTTTTCCTGGCTCAGATTCCTCCATTTGCTGCTCTAAGCGCTCCGAGTGCAGTGTCCCTTTTTCAACAGCCATGCGTAATTGATCTAGCAGGAAGCGGAAACTGTCCTGAACATCAGACTTTCTCTGAAGTCGTTTAAAGAGATGGACCAAGCGGCGGGCGATCATGTCCAGCTGGTTTTGTGACACCGGGCTTATCACCTCCCTTTCTAATCCCTTCCTTGCTATACCTTCTTGCGTTTCTTCCTCCTCCCCTCCCTTTCCCCCCTCTTCATCTTCTTCTTGTTCTTCTTCTTCTTCTTCTTCTTCTTCTTCTTCTTCTTCTTGTTCTTCTTTCTTTTCCTCCTCTTCCACCTCATCCTCCTGCTCCTCCTCCTCCTCTTGCCCCTTGATCATTTCCCTTTCTTCTTCTTCTGGCCCGCTGACAAGTTTCCTTCCCCTCACGGTCCGTGTTTTTCCGGTAACCGGGCCTTGTCGTCGCAAAGCCAGCTGTAAAAGTCCTATCAATTCAACAATTTCATCTCTAAACTCAGCACTGGTCATCAGAAGGCGAGCAAAGCCCATCGCGCTCTAGGCACCTTCCGTGGCTTGTTCTAGGGTGAGTCGACCATAAGGACTACTGAGAAGATCGTTCCGGCGTGCTATTTGAGCCGCGCGACTTGCATGCAGAACTGTCTTCTGCAGTTCTTCATCTTTGTTCTTCTCTACATAGAGGCGCCACGTATCCTCCAAAAGCGCATCAAAATTTTAAACCTCCTGCCCTTTCTGAGAGAGTTCCTGCCGAGGAATTCCAAGCTTTAATGCTTGCAATTTTTCTTCAATCACAATGTTACTCGGAATTGCAGCTTCTTTAACTTTCTGAGGCCCGATTCTCTGACTCTCTTCCGCCAACTGCACCTGAACCTCCGGGGGGACGAAAGGCTTCATCTCAAGCGTATTAAAATTCAAAATCACCTTTGATAGAAAGGACACCAAGCGGAAAGATGAGAAACTTCTGCAATTAACTCAAGAGCTTAGAAAAGAGTTCGAGAACGAAGATCTTCGTGGCCTCCCGTGAAGTCAACAATAGAATTTGTGGTATTCTTCTGTTGCGTCTCACGGAAACGGCATTCACCCCCCTGAGAAGAAGTGTACATATCGTGTGGAACGTATAGTCGTCGAGTGCAACTTGAACATGTAGTCGTCATCTGTCTCTGTTAGCAGGAGCAGATAATTACCTCCGAGCGAAACCAGCAACATACTCCTTTGAGTGGCGAGAAGATAACCGTGCGTAGTAAGTGACTCCCTCGAATGAGCTCCCCTTAATTTTCGGAAAACCAACAACGATGTGCGCAAATGACTTTTTTAATAATTGCTTCTTCTAAGGAAATAAAGGTATCCATCCCCCTTCGCCGGGTGGCCCATCCGCTTGGCTCGTGGGGCGTTGGCCGCATTCTTTCTACAGCTCTCGCTCGTAAAACAACATTTTGGCTCACGCAACAGACTGCCCTTTCAAAGAGACATTTGAATACCGACATCGTCGTCAACCAATCAGGTTCCGTGGTTGAGAGTTTGCCGATTCGCTGACTACGTTCTTAAAATTCTTGAGATTATAGACGTTCCCGACATGCTGATTTCTAATTTTATTCTAATTATAGTAATTTTCATTTTTTAAAAGTCTATTATTATTCATTTACTTATTCTTCATTCTTTTAAGGCCGTCGGCTCGGAAAGTGCTATTTCTTATTACCTCCACTAAGACTTGTCCAGAGGAGGTAAATTTGCAAAGCCGGTATCTTGCGACGTTTGCCTTCAGTTCTTGTACGTTCTCGACGCTAAGGACAAGAACTATTTATTTTCTAGCTGAGACTATCGGCCAACGAATTGCTTAGCGGCCCTTCCACCGAACAGCTTGTTTTGGAAGGGCTAGGTCACCCGAAAGGGCCGCGACCATGAGACAGAGCCGGAGACAAAGTGACATTTCACTGATGGGAAATGACAAATAAGATTAGATCCTAGCCATAAAGCGCTGACATGTACAAGCTACTCAAAGTAAACTGAACAAAAGGCCTTTAAAACAAATAATCGCCATCATGACTTTCGATACCTTCACTGCTTTCGTCCGGAGAGGAGCAAATTAGACTCTTTCACAAGACACATTTTAAAGAAAAAGATTCCACGCACAGTTCCTATTTCCAGCAAAAAGGACCTTGAATCTAGAGCAATGGATCCATAGCTTTACCTACGAAGGTGCGCTGGCAGATTGCAGCCTTATCTCCAACCTAGAGCTTCCGAGCGGACGTGGACTGGTGACAGAGGCTACCCTCGCTATCACAAAGCGTCCGTCAAGTTGGAGTGCTAACTCTGTGACTGATCTGGTCCCGCCGTTGCGCTCAAATTATTCCTTGATCGTTCACGCTCGAAATGATTCAAAAAAGTTGCTACTTGCATCCTTGAGGAGTCCGACGCCGCGTGCTACGTTTTGACCCACACTCCTAAGACGCTCCGCGGCATGTGCCGCCAACTCATCAACGTCCGGGCCGCCAGCATTGTAGCCTCGCACGCAGTCCGTGTCCTGCCCATCCCCGAAATACATGTCGCTCGAAATCGCGCGCGCACCGTGTAGTCCTGCCAGTTTCGTTTGTCGTTCGTGGCGCATGTCGGCTGTTTCTTCGTCGTTTCCAAACAGCTGGTCGGATCCGATGCCCTTGGCCGTACTGAACTTGGCGGCCAGCGGCCCGGTCGATACTGATGGCCCCGTTTCCTCTCTGGTGAGGGCCAGCCGGTACTCTTGGACCACTGGCGAGGCCGGTAGAGGAGCCGCCCAGTCCTGCATTGTCGTGCCCGATCGAGGCGTGTGGCCCAGGAACGCGTTCAACTCCCGCGCCTTCCGATCCTTTTCAGCTTGCTCCCGATCCTGCGCCGCCTGCTTTGCAGCTGCCTGGGCCTCGGTAGCTTGCCTGGCAGCCTCTTCGAAAGAGGCCATGCCGGAGCTAGCGCCGGCCCCCTCAGTTCCCATCTTCCGCGCTCCCAGTTTTCGCGCGCCCAAGCCCTTCACCGTGCTCTTGCGCGGTCCGGTCTTGAACATTCCGCTTCCTGTACCGCTGACGCCTCCCACGACAAGGTCGGCGCATCCTCCGGCCTCTGTAACGATCGTCGATCCTCCGCCCGTCGCGGTGGAGAGCTTCAATTCCCCCGCTCCCCGAGTCAGGGTGTTGTAAGTACCAGTGGGCGAGCGTCGAGAGTCCTGCTGTACGGCCACGCGGGCCGGGGGTTGCTGTACTGGCGCGCATGTCGCGGCGACTGCGAAAGATTTCTCGGCTTCCTGTTCAGAGGCGGCATCCGAGGCAGTGGGTGGAGATAAGGTGGTCTCCTCCCGAGAGATGGGGGCTAGGCCGTCCCCGTCGCTGCTTCCGGCCCCACCCACAGGCACGTCTTCGGGCTCTTGGTACGAAAGCATCAGGTTGTCCAATCCACAGCCAACGGCTACCACAGTGTCTGTCGGAGGCGGTGGTTCCAGGGCATTCGCATCCATAACTATCTTGTCTGCCACCAATTTACTGAGGTGCGACTTGTACAGCTCGGCTGCCCGGGAGGAGTACTTCTGTTCCACCTTTCCTCCATGAGTGACCCCATGCCTCCGGAAAAATTGAGCAGCATTCGAGTTTCCCCCAAGCCGCATGGTCAGCAATTGTTGCGGGGTCCACTCGTCCAAGTCGACAGAGCGGACAAACGTGATGTGGACGCCCAGAGCCCGGTGGGTGGCAGAGCAGTTGTAACAGATAAATACACCGTATGTCGCGGATGCCCAGGTCGGATTGCGCGTCGGACAATCAAAGCAAACCTGCTCGAGTCATGTGGTATACAAGCAGACATTGTGGATTGAGCAACTTCCCAGGGGATCGACTAGGCCTATGAGCCCCTCTCGCTGGTTTGACTCGTGACTAAATTTGTCATTCGCAGGGTCCATCATTGTCTTCCATAACCAAGTGCCAATCTTCTTTTCATTACGCGTATAGCAGAAAAGGAAGAAACGGGGATAGCGTGGCCATTCACAAAAAAGGAGGATTGAAAATTTTCAGGACATCCGAAATGTAACACATGACACGACATACCTGGTTTTCGGGACGAGACTTCATCCGTTTGAAAGCCGCCATCCTATCAGCTGTTGTCACGTACTTGGACATGGGCGTGCTGGATCGATCGCGGCGGATGTTATGCTTTCTGTCTCCGGTGCCTGATCAATGCATGTATGGGTGGAACGTCTTGAGAGCCGTCATCGTCGTTATGCGTTGGGCCCTGGAGCCATCCCACCATTCCCACATCGTCAGGGGACACAATCAATGCGCCGATGTCTCTCCATGAGATCAAGAACAAATGAGCTAACCAATTTAAACCAGCTCTATAGGATGATTATGTTCTGCCGGACTTGGGCACGCGAGTCAAAGGCGGTAGCTAGCGGCCTCCAAGGCGGGCCATCGTCTCTCCGCCAAAGTTTTCTCGCCCACTTTCAAAATTATGGCCACTATCATGTCACACGACACAATCGCCGGCGCATCTAAGATGTCAACGCCAGGCAAGCTAGGGCTTGACATGGAGAGCGAAAGAAATAAGAATCGCATCTTCCCCCGGGTAAAACCGTAAAACCGCTGTTGCGAGAGAGAGCCCTCTCCGGCCTCGGCAGGGAGCACCCGAGGCTGTTCTGCTCACTCCGAGTTAACAGTCCCTTGCTATTGCTCCAGCCAAAATTTTTTAGATAGATTTATAATACTTCTCGAATTTTAAAAATGTGTGCTATACGAAGTTGGATCCTCCTGCATTTGTGGTATCAATGTTAGTTCATTTGACCCAGAACACACCAATAACCTCCCAGTCATCACGTACCTCCAATGTTGCGATTGTGCTCATGAAGTCATGACTTCCCTATCTTGAAATGGAAGCGTTTGAGGGATAAAACCAAAGCAAAAAGTGCATGACGACGAAATAAATTGATTCAGTCGACGTCTAATGTCGCTTCGTGCACCTCAGGGAACGCAAAAAAAAAGAACGCCGACAAGCTGTCAAACAGATCTTGTTTTCGCGTCTCACTTATTGTACACTTTTTCAGAAGAAGCACAGCGTCTCTGTCCCCTCATTTCCTACAGTCATTTGTTGGGTGGCCCAAAGCCTCCACTCTTGAGTGCATGTTTTACCTTATTTCCGTGACAGGATGAATCCTCTACGTCTGAAATGATTTGGTGCAAGATGCGACAAAACCAACTCCGTGTATGCACAGTCGCGACATACATTACTATTGAAAGCCCCAAATCTTTCCACAAGGGATGGGTGGTATGATCACAAGTTAACCTGAGGCTTCCTCACAGTGTCACCAAATGCCGTTTCGTCGCTTCTGGTAAGAGTCATACATCTTGGTCCGATAGTTGTCGAAAGATTCGTCGACGAGCGCCAACGCATTGGGTGCATAGCTTGCGTAGACAAGTCGCTTATCAAAAGAATCTAATATGGCCGCCTTTCCTGGCACTTCAAAAATGGACACCGCCATGAGATCGAGCAACCGTCTTCGATGTCTTGGCTGGTTAAGCACCCCGAAGCCCCTCACCACCATACTCCGAAATTCCTGCCAATTCATATCCTCCTGTCCACCAAGGAGCTCTACGTATTCTTTTGTCAGTTTGAAAGGCGCACTTTCGAAGGAGATGGAGCCGGGCGAGGCCCCTAGCATGAAGCCGAAGTCGATGTGGATGAGGTGGCCTTGCTTGTCGATCAAGATGTTGGCGTTGTGGCGGTCCTTCACTTGCAGCAAATATGTGCAGACACAGTAGCCTGCCAAGGAGCGCATGAAATTCCGTTGAGCTTCCCGGAACGTGCGAGAGTACGGGCCCCCGTAGATGCGCTCGTAGTACTCCTTCAAACTGGTGAAGTGCGGCGCCCGCTTCTTGATGTGGTCGATGGATTTGGCATCGGCCACGGCCTCGATCAGGCCAGCCTGGTCCCCCACACAGACGATGTCGTAGGGACGCAGCCACAGCTCCAGACCCTCCTCTTTGAAAATCTCGCGCACGAGCGTGATGAGCTGCATCGCCACCTGCTCCTGCCGTAGGTCGTCCCCGGCCTTGACGATGAACATGGCCAGGCGCCATCCCTCCAGGCGCCCGAAGGGGGAAGAGTTGCGAATACGCTGCTCCTTCCAGTGCCAGAGCTCGCCGAACACTTTCCGGACCGTGATGGCTCGGCGGGTGCTGGGGTCGAGGAGGCGAGGGTCCATGGCCGAAAGGGTGTCCTCGTCGAAGGCGAGAGGGGGGGGGAGGGGCGCCTGGGGAGG
>NW_005803397.1:0-20131 GCF_000240725.1 Microchloropsis gaditana
GGCGAAATGGCTAAAGAAGGAACATAGTCCTCCTTCGGCAAGTCGTCATCCTCCCCCCTGTCCTCCTCCTCCTCCCCCACCTCCCGCCTATGCCCCCTCTCTGAGCTCCTACTCCTCCGGTCCTCCGACCGGCTCCGCTTACGTTCCCGCCTACGCCGCGCTTGCCGTTCAAGGTCTCGACGCAGCGCCCTTGAAATGGTCTTTACGTGCAAGAAGTTGCAATAGGGCCCGTACGTGCACTGCCCCTCGTCGTACTGGCGGCAGCGCGCCTCTCGAAAGTCCGTCACGGGCGAGAACTCCACCTCCAGGACCCGGCCGGCGTAAAACCGCCCGTTCAAGGCTTGTCGGGCCTCGTCTGCCTCTTCCTCGTCTGCGTACTTGGCGTACACGTTTCCGATCATGTGCTCGCCCAGATTGTCGCAGACGTGCATCCCTTCCACCTCCCCGAACTTTGCCAGCTCCTCGTACACTTCTTCAAAAAAATCTTCAAAGTCATCCAGGCCCGCTTGGTTCGTCGCATCATTCGCACCTTGGGGGGCGGCCCTTTCTCCCCGCGCTGGAGCCGTAAAGAGTGCTGAGGCCGGATTCTTGTACATATGCTTCAACAACAAAGTCTGAGAGAAGGGAGGCTTGTTGTGCTTCCGCGAGCACCGCTCTCCGTGCCGACATGCCCCAATTTTGAAGTAAAAGGGGCAATTCACTTTGTCCTCTTCCGTGCCATGAATCCGGGCCAAATGCTCTGCCCCCCCCTTGGAATTTCCTAGGTGGCGGTCGCGCCAATTGCGCCCGCCATCCTCGCGAGGGCCTAGGTTTGTGGGCGATTTAGGAGCAAAATCCGATGAGGAAACTACATATGATGGAGGAGCATGGCGCCTTTCGGCAGATTTTTCGATTTTACGACTCATTTCGTCCGGACAAACATCTACACATCGCACACCCCATATGATTCCTCCACCCGCCTACAGAACTTACCGCGTCGATCATTGCGTCTGTCTCCACCTCGACGGTCTTCATAGTAGCCTCCTCGGTCACCACGATCACGTCCACCTCGGTACCCGCGATCACGACCATAATCGTCGCCGCTCCCTCCGCGCCCGTAGTAGCTCATGCTTTTAGCTTGTGAGTGACCTTTGTGGATATGGTATGCCCGATAATCACAGGTAAAATTTGCGTGAGACGCGCGCGTGTGAGGGCTCCGGGAAGACAACGGCTGAGGTATCCATACAGTAGACCAGGCGATAAATTTGACAGGTGTGAAGAAGAGGTTGGCAAGAAAAGTTTTAGTACGAAAAGAGGACACGTCAGCTTGCGACACGAGGACACACTCGTGGGAGATCTAGAAATGATTGAGCACTTCCTTCCCTCTCCGCTTGTCAAGTTCTCTGAATGACAGCCCTCTTCTGCCTTCGGCTGTACTTCGTCGGTGCTGACGATGACGATGGGGCTGTGATGGTTTAGGTACCTCCCGCGTCGTAAAAAAGACGACGCAAAACAAAGCCAAACAAACCACTCCTTCTTTTATATAATCGATTATATCACGTACAATTTAACCACCCGGACAGGAGCAATCAATCACTGCGCTCGTGTTGGCGCTGTTATCTTCAATATAAGGCGCTCGGCAGTTCTCACGCGCCCTGCGTACCCTCCACCCAGCTTTGCGGTTATGCGCCCTTTTCTCGAAATAGTGGTACGCCTCGTCCCCGCATGCATGGTCGTAGGGGCAAGCATGGAACTGTTCATGCTTAATACTGGCTTTTGTAAGTGATTTTGCCGGACACTTTCCCTCAACCTCCCCGCGCCCCACCATTTTCTCAGCCCTGACGTGCTAAGTCCCCACCTCATCCCGACTGCCATTGCCCCTCAAAAAAGTAATCCTGTACATTTAAATCTAGTCCCAATTATTACCACTACGCACGGAGTAACTCGCATGAACGTCGACCTCATTCCCCGCCTCGAACCCCTTTTCTCCCTGGACAACAGATGATGTGGCCTTGCGGAAAGAGGCCGAACGCCGGGTTGAGCAAGCACGCGAGCGAGAAGAGTTGAGTCGAAAGATGGAAAGCACCAAGCGTAGGCAGCTTGAATGAGGTTGTGAAGAGTGAAGGGTTTGCTCTTTTAGAGGCGTGTACAAAAATAATGTACTTACCTGTCTTGCACGCAAGTACCTGCAAAAAATGGGAAAGTAAATATACATACAGACACCCTATGATTTTTCTTTTCAACTGTCAAACAAATTTATTGAAGCATTTTTGCTTGCCGTTCCGACCACTCATACTCCACTACTGTGTTACAGGGGCTACAAGCCCCCGCTTGAGGCCGCCTGGATCATCACTTATGTACTCATTTGGTTCGATCCGTCGCATTCCCAGTCCAAAACTAACGTATACCGAAAGTGTGTCAACAATCTACTTCCCAATCCAAAACTCAAATTCAAAGTCACTCGCGCTCGAACCCTCCTGGTTTCCTTTTTCCCGCAGCCTCTCAAAACAAGCCCGCCTGCTTCTTCAAAGCCACCTGCTTCCATTTCGGTAACGCGTAGAACTCCACTTTACTTCTCCCTTTAAAAGTGGCTGCAAACTCTTCATCAGAGAGCATGGCTTCCCGCCTTGTGGGATCGCCCGCCGCCTCCTGAGGGGTAGGGACTATTGTCACGGTGGCAGCCGACGGCGTAGAGGGCGGCGAAGAGGCAGGAGGGTTCGAGGACACGGGGAGCGCAGGCGGAGGAGGGCCTGGAGCAACCGAGGCATGCGAAGTCGTTGCGGAGGACAGAGAGAAGAACTGACAGGGGGCAGCTTTGTCGGCTTGACTCTGCGTCTCCGAGTTGTGCGAGGCTCCTTCTAGGACCACGGCGGTCGGGGCGGTCAAGGAGGTAGGACGGTCCATGTCGTAAGGGCTTGCCTCTGAGGCCTCGTCTGGCACCAGCATGGCAGTGGCGGCTGCCACAGGCTTATCCACACTCTCCACGACGTTTTTGTCTATTTCGTTCTCCCACTCCTCCACCATGGCTGCCACGGCCTCCACCGCCCCATGGGCCTCTACCCTTTCCGCCAGCACCCGCGCCAACCTTTCCTCATACGCGTCCCCACGCGCCAACGTCGCCGCCCTTGTCACGTCCCAGTCCGCGAAGTGCTGTGTGAACAGGGACGGTTCGCAGCCGGCGCTCACTCGCACCAGGGGGGTGCCAGGGTCCCGCCCGTCCATCGCCTGATCGAGATAATCTTGGCCCATTTTCCAGGCTTCCTTCCTCTCCTTCTCCTGCGCCTGATCGCCCACCCACACAAAGACGTGCCGGTACGTGTCCAAAAGGCAAAACTTTGACCCATCCAAGTCAGCCTGCACGAAGCCCGCCATCTCCTCCATCCGCGAGCTCCCTGTGGCGTCGCCAAGGGCGAACAGGCGAGGCTCGCGAGGCACCTGCGCCTCACCGGCTTGCCGCTTCGGATAAGTGGCTAATCCACCCATACTCGTCCAGAACTCATCGGGCTCCTCCCCCTCTTCCACCGCGACCATCTCCACCGCCCCTTCGCCCGCGCCCCCTCCCGGCTCCTGTTGCTCCTGCCAACGATAGAGCACATCGCCAAGGTGCATGGCTGCGTCTCGCTCTGCGGGAGTGGCCCCAGTGCCCCACCACACAAACAGCAAGTTGTCGCCCGGTTCGGAGAGGATGAAGCAATTCTCCGAATTCAGGCTCTGGGCGGTGACTGGGACCTCCACCGCACAGGAATCCTCAGGCGCCAGCCCCTTGGCGCGAAACAAGGCGGGAATGCGCGCGGCCCTCAGGCTCGCGTCGGACTCCCGCTTCTTATCATGGCCGCATCCACCCCCAACACCCCCCGCGAAGAGGACCAGGCGGCCTTGGAACAGGCGCCGGAAATGGGCCGGCTCGTGTCCTTGCAGGACCCGGACCCCCACCGACCGGCTCCCTCCGTCCTCCTCGGTCTCCTCTCCCAGCAGGGCCCACGCCTCTTCCTCGTCCACCTTCGACGCCACCCCTTGCCACAAGTACAGGCTATGTGCCTCCGTCTCTGTGTCTCCCCGGGAGCAGGAGTGGAGGACCAGGTAGGAGCTCCCGCCCTCGAACAGCCCGTGCTCCTCCAGGGGGACCTCCACCTTGTGCGTTTTCTCGATGCGCCATATCCTCAGGGTACCTGGCCCGTCGCCTTCCTCCGTCAGCGGTCTTTCCTCCTGGCGGAGGCGCTTGGCGAGCGTGTTCCTGGTCTCGTCCTGCTCTTCCCCCTCCTGGGACGGGGCTCCGTCGGCCCCGCCGCCCTCACCCGTATACCTCGCGATCGCATCAAATTTCAAGGCATAGGGGGCGTCCCACTCGGCGAAATGGCTAAAGAAGGAACATAAGAAAGGAAAATTCAAGGAAATCAGGAAATGATGTTGGAGGGATTAGCGCAGGCAAAATCATCGAGGCATGACACTCCTCGTCCCAAAACACAACGTCCTGGCATGACATACACGTACCTGATAAAGGCGGCCGTCTCGCTCCCCTCCATGACGCGAACCACCGGCACCTCCATCGCAGAGCGGTGCGTCTTTTCGACGAAGCTAACTGCCAGGGCCAGGCCCTCTCTTTTCTCCGTCTCGGTCGCCGCCTTTCCCACCCAGGCCCAGACGCAGTGGGATGCCCCAGCGTCCAGCACAAAGACAGCCTCGCTCGCCAACATAGAGCGTTTGAGGCCTTTGTGCGTCGCTGAGATTGGGGTCACCGTCAGATCCCCCGTGGGCCCGGACGTGATCCGGGCGAGCACGACTTCCCTCGCCTCGTTTGATGCGTGGGATCCCCAGGAAACAGTTACTGGTGCCCTGTCCCCCCCCAATGCGTCCCAAAAGCTCGCACAAGTTCCTTCATCTTCCTTGTCAAGTTCGTTCACAGCCAAAATGTCAGCCTGGCCTCCACGTTCCGCGTCTTTTATGCGCATTGCCAGCTCTAAAGCTTTGGCCTTCTCGAAACAATTGGCGCCGGGCCCGTTCCAGAGGAAAAGTTTCAGACCTGTGTCGAGGAGAAAGCAGCCCCCTGCGTTCAGACTACTGCGTTGTTTTGGAACCTCCGTCGCACGGACGACCCCCAGGCCTTCGACTTGCAGCAAGCGGCTCAGCATGCCGTCACGTTCCACCGGAGCGAATCCATCCGCACCCGCTAGGTACCTTAGGCCCCCAAAATCTTTAAAATACGACAAAAATAAAGCAGACTCGTGTCCCCCAATTTCTCGGTAATGTACTTGCGCTCCACCCACAGCATCGTCCAGTTCGACAGTTTTTCTGGCCGCCGCTGCCACTTCGTTCTGACTGGCCTCGCTACCCCACCAAATATGGATAGCACGCTCAAAAGTTGTGTCCCCGGTTTTCTTAAAAGTGCTTAACAATATGTAAGCATTACCTTTGTGGAAATGACCATTTATGATAGTCTGTTTTACGGGCGTAAGGTCCTGAATGCGCCACAATTCAAGCCCCGGCATATGGCCCACATCTCGGAACGCGGGCTCCATCGTAATGGCACTGCTATGCGTACAAGATGGAAAGATTAATAAGAGGCTGCAGCAATGTCATCATTTATAAAATGAACGTTGTGCACTATCAAATGGACGTCATGCACGGGGCGAGAAAGGACGCAGCCCACAGTTTTAGTAGTAAATAACGCACGTCCTTGCTTGCTTCAACTCCGAGTCGTCGGACGCTTTTCAGCCGGTAGCCGGAGAAGCAGCACCCCAGAGGAGGTCGGAATGCTGACATAATCACCCATCACGTACGTAGAACAGGGCACGCAGGCCATGGGTAAGGTTGTAAGGGACCTTTACTATCGGAAGGCGAAGGAGGTCGGCTTTCGGGCCCGCAGCGCGTTCAAACTCCTGCAGCTGGATGAGGAGTTCGGTCTTTTCAGGAATGTACAGAAGGCCGTCGATCTGTGTGCCGCACCCGGGAGTTGGAGTCAAGTTTTAGCCACGCGTTTATATCCTGACGGTGCCTTCACTGATGACAAAGGAGGTGAAAGAGAGCGAGTGATTGCTGTGGATCTGCAAGAAATGGCGCCGATCCCAGGTGTGCGTCAATTGCAGGGAGACATTACGTCTCAGGTGAGAGGCTAGTTGCTAGTTGGAGGGGGGAAGATCTTGAGCTTTTCTATGAATACACTCCTGGGATGTTTCGACGCATCCACACTGTGTTGTGTTCACACTATTTTTTTGTATGTGTGCTTACTGTTATTACGGATTAATTGATCCCTCTGCAGGCCACAGCCGACACAATCATCGGGCACTTTGAGGGGCAAAGGGTCGATTTAGTTGTCTGCGACGGTGCCCCTGACGTGACGGGTTTGCACGATATGGATGAATTTTTACAAGCCCAGCTAATATTCGGAGCGCTTGCCATTACGACGCACGTCCTTGCATCGGGGGGGAAGTTCGTCGCGAAGGTCTTCCGGGGCCGCGACTTGACCTTGTTGGCGGCTCAGCTGCGTCTCTTCTTTGAAAGCATAACGGTTGCCAAGCCAGCGAGTAGTCGTGTCAACTCTAGTGAATGTTTTGTCGTGTGCGAGGGGTTCCAGGGGCCTATACCTGCGCATGGTTACATCCCTGAGATGGTCACTCCCACATTGGGACAAGGCAGTCGAGACCAGGCGGCTCAGACGGAGAAGGATGTGCAAAGGGACGAAGAGGAAGATTCTGGGAAGGATCGAGCACTGAACATTGCGGTCAGGTGTTACGTGGAACAGGGGGACTTGTCCGGTTTCCCAATGCCTGGTATACCGGCTGATGTGTCTAAAGATAGATAGATGCGCATTAAAAAGGAATACACTTGGTGTATACACGCGCAAACGGCTGCCCTTTTGGGCAGAGAGAGTAGATGCCCATTACTTCATGGTCTTCTGGGTCCAGCAAAGGGGCAACTTCTCTGTCCCCCTAGCTTTTTCCTCTTTTCATCATCTACATTAACTGTGAAGATAGCTCTAGAAATCGACCCAACGCCGCAAGCTGTGTAAATATCCTGTCAACATAGAAGTGCAGGACTTCAGGGAAAATACTTTAATAGTAGAGAGCATGCCGGCTGATCTCTGGCCGGGGCTTGTGAGCTTACGGTAGGAGTCGCCTATTAATCAATCTCCTGTCCTTGACTATCGCACGAATAAGGCGATTGCAACCTGTTGTGTCTTCTCTTTTCATACTATATTGAATGACAACCATACAAACAAGGATCAAGCTTGAAACGAACAAAGCTGGCTTGCTATTGCCGGGCACAGACCTCCTGGGTCGACATGGAAGGACATGCATGGGCCGCGTATTTGTTTGCCATACGTCACGTATGAGAACTGCTTGTCTGCTGGAAGCACCAGCTATGACAAGGGGCGTTTGATTAACTTCGGAACTATCAGTAGAGTCGTTCCTTGGTCAATAGTGGGTTTTACAAACCAATTGCTTTTAGTGGAAGCAAATACGAGATTTTAAGCGTTGGCGGTTAAGTTTCGGCCCATGTTGCTGTCAAAGATATAAGTTGAACCCCATTTCTCCAAGACGCAAATTGAAAAATGGTCCCATCCATTATTCTACAGGGAAATACAAGCTGCATAGTACTTTACGCTGATGGTGGGAAAGAGATCATGTCTTCTCCTTCTTTAAGCTGCTCCAGAAAGATTCCATCCTGCACAGGTGTCGGCACACACCCCACGCTCCCCTCTATACGTGGTCGGATCACCGCCTTGAAGACACGCCAGCCACGTGTCATGCCTCCAGAGACATTTTTTCCGATGGGGTACCATCACACAGGGCCGATGCACCGAAGTTTTGCTCGTGGACCTTTAAATGGGGCGGGTGAAATGTGTGACGCCAGCGACCGCCCACTCCTCTGCTTGAGCTTATCAAAAGACGAAGAGGAATTGGTGGTAGGAAGTGCGGACCATGCCCTGTATGCATATAATCTCAAAACATGCAAGCCTACGCGTAAGCTGTACTCTAAGGCTCATGGGCACATCGATTGGGTCACCTGCGTGGTGCATATGGACAATGGCCAAGTGCTGTCCGGCGGGGGTGACGGGAAAATATGCGTGTGGCCTCCTTCTCGCTTGTCGCCTTCATCTTTTCCGCTGAAACATAATGAGGACGGCGCCTATAAGCGACCGGCTTGCCCAAATAGGCTCACCCATTGTCAGGATTTGGACGGACACGCGAGTTCAGTCAGTAAAATATTGCCAGTGCCGGAATCGGACATGGCTTTCTCCGGGAGTTATGACGGCTTGATCAAGTTGTGGAATCTAACCTCCAAGCAAGCCTTAACATTCGATGCGGAAGGTAGGTCTACTAAAAGCAATTGGAGCTTTGGTAAAAATGAGATCGCCAGTGACCACAGCCTGAGTAGATGTGGGACCTTGGATCCCGTTCTCGACTTCGCCTTTGACACTGAACAGAAGCAGCTGATGAGCGGCACGCGGAAGGGAAATTGTAAGGTATGGGATTTGCATACAGCCAAGCAAATTGGGACTGTGAGAGCTGCCCACCGCGGTCCTGTAACGTGCCTGACCCGGTGGTCGGCCTCGATAATGGTCACGGGGGGACAGGACGGCGTGGTCAAGGTCTGGGATACGCGGCGGGGGATGCCTCTGGTCACACAAGCTGTCTGCTGCCACGTCAATCCTGTGCAAGGCACTGCAAGCGCAGTGTCGTGCTTGGAAAAGACGGGTGGTCTGTTGGCGACGGGCGGGGCCGACAAGCGTGTGTGCCTTTTGGATCCTCGAAGAAATTTCCAGACCCTTCATGTCTTTGATCATCATCAGGCTCCAATTTATACCTTAAGATACGCAATTTCGGCGGAAAGTCCCGTTCTATTCAGCGGCGCAGGCGACGGGACCGTCCACTGTGTGAATTTGCTTTCGAATGCTATGCTCTACGGTCTGCATCCGACAAGGGGGCCTGTCCGGGCTCTGGCCACTACAACCCACCTGCAGGCAGACAAAAAGCTCGTGGCGGCCGGGGAGGACGGTAAGGTTGTGATATTTAGATTCTAATCCATTTCTATCTAGGTACTGGTAAAGGAAGAATTGCACTTGTGCAGATTAATTTTGTGCAGGAAACGCAGAAATTTTGTGGAAAATTACAGCACGATGACTACAAGTGTGAATACCTCAGCATGTAAATATATAGAGAATTCACCACTCATGCCTCTGGAGACATTACAACATTGACAATCAATGATGCATAATGTATTTGCTTTTGCTTTTGCTTTTGTAGTATGGTACACGTACTTTCCTCCAACAGCCTACCCAAAGTGCCGGGTAACCCACTCTCGTCTTATATTTTCATGTCCACGACAAATATACATCAATTTCTACCGATTTACCTTCCAAATTTATCGTCTATCCCCGGTTTTCAGCTTTTGACATTGCTGTGTCAGCTGTGTCAAAAACGCGTGTCTCCCGGACCATCTCCGCAAAAACCGAACCGCTAGTCGCCAAGAGATGTTGAGGAGAACCTTGTTCGATACACTTGCCGTCAGCAAAGACTAAGATGAGGTCGGATTCGATCACGGTATTTATCCGATGCGCGATAGTCACGAGTGTGCAGTCTCTAAATGCAGGAGCTGTTCGCAGTGTGTTCTGAATGCGTTGGTCCTCAACAAAACTGACGCTGGCTGTCGCCTCATCCATGAGCAACACTTTCCGCCGAAGCAAGACAGCGCGTGCGAGAGAAAGCAATTGCCGCGTCCCTGTGGATAAATTTCCCCCTCCTTCCCCCACGGGCATGTCCAAGTCCAGAGACAGGTTAACGTCCCTCAATGCCGCGTGCAGCTCGGCATCACCGTGCCGCATGAACGGATCGAGATTAAAGCGCAAAGTACCGGCGAAGAGATCTGGTTGCTGAGGGATCCACGCCACAGATCGACGCGCGTCGTGGCGGGAAAGGTGAAGGATACTCACTCCGTCTAGCACGACGTCGCCGCCCACGATTTGGTTCAGGCGCAGCAATGCGGACAAGAAGGAACTTTTCCCCGACCCAGTACGACCGACAATGCCCACCTTCTGGCCACCGCGAATGTGGATATCCACCCCATTGAGGACTATAGGCAGGTCTTCTCGGTAGCGGACTTGGAGATTTTTAACAAGAAGTTCGCCGCAATGAGGCCAATTGGGAGACAATTGCCCGAAGGTCTTCTCTTTTCTGGTGACCAAACGTGTCTTCATTTCTTTGTCTTCGTCTTCCTCCGACGACAAGCGCGTGTAGTAATTCAGTCGTTCCACAGATGTCAGCAGCGTTTCAGCTTGAGCACTCTGTCGGATGGCCCATTGGAACGTCCCCGACAGCACCAAGGCGTACGTGAGGGATAAGCCCAGGAGCCCGGGATCTAGGGTCGCATGGAGAGCGACGGCCAAGACGCAGAGGAATGTCAGGAAGGTTGCGCACAACATGTCCAGTCGAAAACCCAAATAACGAGATAGAATGATGAAGAGAAAGGCACACTTCCCGTTCTCATCCAAGCGCCTCAGGAAGCGTTCTTCCATCATACTCTCTGCTCGAAAAGCTCGGATCACCTTCCCTCCCTGCAAAGATGACGAAACTTCCGCGTACAGAGGGCTTCGAGTGATGGCATCCAGGCGCTTAACCTCCCGGGCCGTCGTTACAAATTGCCGTCGGTACTTACTAAAGAGATACAGGAGTGGGGCGACAATCAGGGGTAGATATGGCACTGCGATGCACCCCACTACCACCGCCGCCACGCACAAGCCCGCCGATTGCAAGAAGTCGAAGAGAGTGTACGGCAACAAATCATCCGCGGAGTCCAGGTCTTTAGAAAATTTGTTCAGTATTCGTCCTCGAGGGTTCGAATGAAAGAAAGCGAGTGGCGCCGCCAGTACCGCTTGCAGGGCCTTGTCGTGAAGGGAAGTGCTCGCGCGCAAGGCAAAGCGGAAGAAAAGATCAGCCCGCAGCAAACCCAGTACCACGCACACTGCAATTATGTAGGCGTATGTACGCGGGTAATAAGCACCAGTCCGGGCATGATCCTGATCTGAAGCCCACATCTTGAGCCAAAAGTCCGCGAAGGTAAGGACACCCTGACTGATCAAGAGCAGTAGCATAATCCATACACCGGAAGCCAATCCCCCGCTGCGCAAATAACTCGCATAAGTGTCTCCATGGACCTCGCCCAAGATACGGTCCTCGGCCGCAATAAAAGCGGCGGTCTCGCGGCCCGTGGCTTGACCGACAGCGGGCGTTTGGGCGAGGAAACCAGAAGGACGGAGCGCCTCGCTGCCGTCAGGGGAACTAACGTCCATGTCTGCGTCCTTCGGCCCTCCCTCTCCTTCCTCCGCCTCCTCTGCCTCATCACAAACCTCTCCTTCATCTCTTCCCCCATTCGTGGTCTCCCAGTCCGCCCCTGTTACCGTGGCTCTTTCCGGCAAATCCTGCACCAAGGCCCTCCAGCCCGACACCGAGGTCCGTATTTCTTCCCAGGGCGCACACGGCGCCACCATTTGGCCCTGAGCATCCAAGAGGCATACCCGGGTCGCCAACGGAAGGTATTGGACCTGATGTGTTACCAGCACCACCCCCTTTCCAGCCTTGACCAAGGTGTCCAAGATGCATGCGTGGAAGAGGTGCTTGGAGACTCGAGGGTCCACGGCGGAGAGCACGTCATCCAGCAGAACCAAGTCGGGATCCGCATACACGGCCCGCGCCAGCGCCACGCGGGCCCGCTGCCCTCCGCTCAAGTTCACCCCGAGCTCGCCGATTTCTGTCAGGTCTCCGTAAGGTAGGTGCGCCAAATCGTGGTCGAGGGCACATGCCTGCAGAATATTTGAGTATCGAGCCTCATCCACCAGCCGGGCTGACGAGTCATTGCTGCGGATGCACCCATCTTCCTCAGGCAAGAGCGGGGTCGAGACACCCAGATTCCCCGGGGGGGCTGCCGTTTCCTGTTGCCGCTGGGGCACGCCCGCAAATGTGATATTCTCGCGGATGGAGCCTGCTTGAATCCACGGTTGCTGCGAGCAGTAGGCCATCCGGAGGTCCGATCGCAAACGCACTCCGCTCCCGTACACGCAAGTTACCTCCCCCAATATGGCATCCAGGAGGGTGGATTTCCCGCTTCTGACTGGACCTGTGACGATCAGCAATTCTCCACGTCTCACATGCATGCTGAGATGTTTCAGACTGAGCTGGAACTCGGCACGGGCCTGCCAGTCGATCCCCTGCCCCTTGACATTTCCTGTCGCCCAACTGAAGCCACTGTCTTCGATCTCGACGAGTATATCTCCTCTATTTCCGACCGATGGCTGCGTCGGGGGCGCCGTAAGAGTCGGAAGCGGGGGGATCGAGGGAGGCAACGCAGGAGGGGGAGGGAGGAGGCGTGCGCCCAGCTCTTTGCCGTGAGGGTCGCGGCTGCCCAGTAACAAGGACGACTTGTTGCTTGAAACTTCGGCAAAAGCTCTTGTCGCGGATGGTCTCCGGCCCCACTGAGCCTTCCTTCCCTTGGCGCCGCCACCTTCCTTTTTGCCCCCGCTACTGCCTGCCTCCGTGCAATTCTGTGTGCTCGACCCCGCTTCAGCCATCAAAAGCAAGGGTAGAATACGCCGACTGGCCACCAGGGCCTCTGAAACCTGCTCGATGCTCCGAGGTACCCAGCGTGCGCACTCCCTCAACGTCTGCAGCAGCGTCATCACCGCGAAGACCGTCGGGAGCTCCAGGTGGTTTCCCAACGCCCAATAGGTCAAAAACGTCACGAAGGCCGCCAAGGAGGGGGCCACGAAAAGAGGCCCAGTGTGATCGCCCGCATCCTGGCGGCCCAGGCTAGGGATTCCCGCTCCGAGGCCCGGACCTGGGAGATGGTGGCGAGGAAGGGCGCCTCCCACACAAAGGCCTTGACGGTCTGGATCCCAGAGAGCACCTCGGCCATCAGCTTCACGCGCTTGTCCGTGCGGCCCGCCGTGACGCGACGGGCGTGGCCCACTTGCCTCCCGCACCAAACTTGGAGGGGGATCACGCCCACGGTGGCAACGCAGCCGACCGCGGCGGACACCACCCCTACATACATGACCAAGAGCCCAAAGCCAGCCAGTGCCATGAGCGGCGCCACCCACACAAAGTGCAGGCTCGTCGCACATTCTTCGTACCGTTGACAGTCGTTCGCGAGGGTCGAGACGATTTGGCCTGTGCTCGCCGTGGATTGCCACCGGCTGTCCAGAGAAAGGACTTTTTTGTACAGGAGGGCCTGCACTGCCGTGCGCAAGCGCCACCCCGTGCGAATCGTCAAATAAAATGCGCGGTGGTGGACCAGGGTTTGCATGAAGTCTAGTCCTGCAAGTGCTAGGGCAACGCCAAAACCATAGCCCCAATGCAAGTACACACCCACGTCCGCTTCGGTATATGTTGTGCCCTTCAGCCAAGCGAGCAAGTAGCGCAAGACGACAGGCTTGGTCAACATGATAGCGTATTCTGTGAAAAGTAGCGCACCGCAGAGGTAGAAAACCCTACGATGAGTGCGATATAATGCTCTATTGAGACTTGGATATTTGTAGGCACGCATTTCCATATCCCATTCCCCCTCCAGACACGTCAAAAGGCGGGCGGCCCGGTCTCGTTTGGCAACGGGGAGGAGGTCTACTTGTTGCAAAGGCTTGTAAGTCCCGCATCGTACTATGGGAAATACAAACGTGAAAGTCAACAGCTGCCATGGAGTCAAACGCTCGTAAAGGTCCACAGGTGGTGATGGCGGCGGCGGCGGCGCTGGAGGAGGGGTCAGAGCAGCATCAGCCTCTGCTTGCGGCATAGCTGTGGGATGACACAAGGAATGTAAGTACAACTTGTGATTAAAGCGGTCACTACCCATCCTGAGTAGCATTCGCCATACATTATTATTGTTTAAAAGACCACTCAGAATACACCCGGGTGGGAAAAAAAGGCAGACGGCATGTCCGGGTTGCAGATCATCGACTGCTAGCAAGGTCTCAGGAAGCGGGGGCGTTGAGGGTGTGGGGAGGTTAAACCTAGCAACAAAATCTGCCAACTAATTGACGATTGCGGAGTCCAAGAGGCCTCGTTGTCAGAAACTATGCCATCTTCTTCGGTTAATGGCAGAAACTGCGTCTCGATAAAATACGAGCAATATGAGGGGAATCCGTGCAATTTTGTCGTACGAATAGTGAAGTCCCTTTGGTTTACACCCCTACACCTTTCGAACCTGGAATGCTAATGGTGTTATCCCTAGCCTTGGAAACGACTGCCCTGAGCTCTGTTAGGGTTAGGGTTAGGGTTACGTACGATGGTATGGGAGAACAACAACTTTATGGTGCAATTTGCCAGCCATCATAGGGCGAACTTGCATTGACAGCGCTCGGTGGACTCCTGCAGGAAGCCTGACGGGATGAATGATTCCCGCTTGGTATGTGATTCATTGGCGGGTTTTGAAGGCTATCGTATTCACTAGCTAATATTTAGAAAGTAGGCCTACGACCTTATTAGTCCTTGTTGGTCGGGGAGATCGCCCCTGTGCACGTTCGGTCAACTCATTCGGGCACAGGAAAAGACAGGGAGGAGACCATAGAGAGGGTATTGGAGCTGACGGAAAATGGAAAAATGGAGGAGGGTAAGAATATAGGCACAAGGGAGCTTGATAAGGACTGCTTAGGCTGGAAGGGCCAGAGGGGCTCGAGGCCGCTTGAGGGGCCGCTTCAGTAGATGGAGGGTGCCGTCCCCCAGGGCGGGGTGAGATGCCTGGCGACGAGGAGGGAGGACACTGAAGTATTCTAGGACAGAAGAAGAGGATTCGGACATGGATTCAAGACAGCGGGGATGACTGTTCGAGAAGAGAGGGCAATCGCATGGAGGGGCGGCCAGCGCCCGAAGGGTCCTCGGACGGGAGGATACTGGTGTTGACCACGGTCTCCGGCCAAGTAACGTTTGGTAGAGACCGATTGTGCTCATACACGCGAGACCAGAGTAAGCGCCAAGGTAGTTATGACGAAAGACTCTAGCAAGTGATGTGCGACGGGAGAGGCATCCGCTCCCCTGGCCCACTGACGCGAACGCCAAGGAGGGGTTCCTCCGCTCCGGCTCGTCCACGTTTCAAGTGTCGCTCATTGCTTTCCCAGGGTGTGCAGGCACGTTTCAGGACAAGCAGCCATTTATTAGAGGGTCGCTTATTTTTATGTGCAATGGTTGGGTATGTACATTGTCAAACCACACGCACAAGCACGATTCTCGTCCGGCACTCTCACTCAACTCAAGCTTTGGACACTCACACACGTATTTCACTCATCTCCATTTCAGTCACACCACACACATGTAGCTATTGTAACCTCATACAAAATCCTATCTTTACGCGACGGACGCGACGCTGGAGGGACTCCCCTCCGGCTCTTCCTGTGATGGCTTCTCCTCTTTTTCCTCCTCCTCCGCCCCTTCCGTGTCTCTCTCCATTTCTTCCCAACAAATCCTTCCCGGCGTGGGATGACCCTCCTCCCCCGCCCCCTCCGCCTGCGACCGCTCGTTCGAATCGCCATGACCCCGTTTTTTGGGGTCCACACCACGCCGATCGTCATCCTCCGCCCTCTTTGAGCCCCCCTCATCGGCCCGCGTCAACGAATCCTCCTCTCCTTTCCCATCGCCTGCTCTTTCTGCTCCTGTCCCCACCCCGTCGGCCTCTTCGGCTTCGATCACCGCGGCGTAACGCTGTGTGTAGCGTCGCAAGATGAAGATCAGCACCATCAAGAGTGCGAGGCCTACCACCAACAAGCCCAATTCTTGTGCGAATATTCCATGCCTCTTCATCGCTGCACCCCCACCATTGAGGGCCTCCAGAAGATTCTTGGTAGATTCTCCCAAATTCACCCAAATCAACGTGAAGGGGATGGAGGCTACGAACGTGCAGAGGAAGAACACGTGGGTGGGGCAGGGCAAGAAGGCCATGCCATAATTTTTTATGGAAATGGGAATGGGCAGAAAGCGGAGCAGGAAGGTTATTTTCCAAGGGTGGCACTCCATGGCAATAAACATGGCCCGGATCGTGCGCTTCCTCTTGGACATGGGCTTGGACGGCCTGGCCGCCGCAGGAAACCTTGAGTGTCTCAGGCTCGGGGCATCGCCTCCCTCCTGGTCGTTGTTCTCCACCACGCTCTCGTTAGGCTCTTTCCCTCGTGTGGGAGAGTGTGAGGAATGACCCAGGGCATCCCGCAGGGTCGGAGATGCGAAGACCTTGGCGAGGAGAAATGCCAGCATGCATCCCAATTGCTTGCCGACAGTCAGGGTGAGGAGGGCCACAGGGTAGGAGAAGATGGCCCCCCCCAAGAGCTCGATGATGGTGGAAGGCAGACAGAGAATGATCCACAAGGCAGTGATCAAAGCGTAGTAGACGGCAGATTGGGGGGCGTGCGCGCGAATCCACTCGGATCCCTCCAAGACTTGGTCACGATACCGCACGCACAAGTAGCTACCCGCAACCGCGCATATCAGCACAACAGATAACACTAACAGCATAGATCGCAGCCTTCTCAGCGTCTTGTATGCCCGTCTACAAAATCCTTGCCTGGATGATGGGAGCGCTGTTGGACCGACGCTCTGATTACCCTCCTTTTCACCCGCGCCACTCACTGTGTCATTCATTTGGAGGCACACATGCCGGGATGACCGGTCATCATAAAAATTATCAGTTTTCCTTTCATTTTCCTGGGTGATATTCTCACGCGGTGGCAAATTCACGGAGGGGGGTCTAATTGCGGCTGCAGATGCCATCATTTCGATCATGTCTTCCGTAAATCCGATGCTCGACTCATCACGGGATGTCAGAGACTCCGGTGATGGAGCTGATGGTAATGGTGAATTGAGCAGCTCTCCTGCTGATAAACAACTTGGCGTCCCCATTTCCCTGTGACGCGGGTGTTTATTGGAGCACGTGAGCCGATAATGGGATCGAGGCCCTATCAGTCTCGCGCATGGGCGAGGAAATGGGCACCGGGGGAAAAATGACAGAGAAGACAAATACATTATTCCTGTATGCACATCACGATGCGTAAATAGCCATGTTGAGCTGTGTGCTGTCTGTGTTAGGACATCGCGAGCACAGGTAAGCGCATCCACCGAATGTCAAGTGTGCATCTCGGATGCGTCGCGTTGTATCGTCTCAACGGTCGAAAAGAAACGGTTTTGCGTGCCACGGGGGCGGGGGAAATGACCCTCCCGCCCATCCGTCTGTCCCGTAAGCAGGGACTCAGAAAAAACAAGGGCACAGTCGTATAATGTTTGGTGTTTTCTTTATGTTTGCGGCTGCGTGTGTCGTTTTGTTTACGCACACTGCGTGCACTGGTTGGGATTCAGCAACCTCCTCACCCCCTTCGTGTTGAGGCCGCCTCATCTGCCTTCCCGATCAGGCTTGAGGTACAAACTGGCCCACACACCCGATCCAAGCAATGACGTAATCACTCCCAGTGATACAGCGTTTGAGACTTCGAAGCCAAAATATTCAGCTCCGAGTTTCAACCCCACGAGTCCTAGAATCAAGGCGACAGCAGGCTTCAGATAGGGCAAGTCAACCATGGCATTGGCCAGCACGGTGTACAACGAGCGCAGGCCCAAGATTGCGAAAATATTTGATGTGTAGACAATGAAAGGATCCTTAGTCACGCCGAACACGGCCGGGACGGAATCGACAGCAAAGACCACGTCAGATAGCTCGACGCAGATCAGGACGAGGAGGAGCGGAGTCGCTACTCTCCCCTGGCCAGGCACCTCGGTGAAGAAATTGGGGCCGTCGTACGTGTCCACAGTCGTGATCAAGGACCGGGCAAACTTGACGATCTGATTATCTGCCAGATCCTCCTCACCTCCCTCGCCCTCGTCCTCGGCCAGAAGCTTCACGGACGTGAAAATCAAAATGCCAGCAAACGCCAAGAGAACTACCCGAAAGTTTTCGATGGCCTCCACGCCCGCGAAGACCATCACTGCGCGCATCGCCATGGCCCCGAATATACCCCAGCTCAAAACGCGACCTTGGAAGTCCGTGGGGACTTTGAAGTACTCAAACAGTACCACAAACACGAAGAGGTTGTCAACGGAGAGCGACTGCTCCACTAAATAACCAGCATAGTATTCGAGTCCTGAGTCGGCACCCTTCCAAGCCCACACCCCCAGGCCGAACAAGAGGGCAGACCCCACGCTGAGGCCGGTCTTGACGAAGGCATCCCGGTAGGGATGCTCTGGGTGCCAGATCGATCCGTCAAATTCTCCTGCGTTACCGACGGCCTTGATTTTCGGCACCGATTCTGACTCTTGCTTCTTGGGGCCCAATGCGTGGAAGGGAGGCATCGAAGAGGCTCTTCTTCTTCTCGCCGCGTTCCGAGGGGCTGCGACAAGGGGGGCAGAGAAGCTAGGCGTACAAGAGGGGACTAGTAATTGAGGGATTCGAGGCGCTAGCGTGACTCCGGGCTTCGGTAGCACGAATCCCCCTATTCTGTGCGGCATCGTCATGGCGAGGACGAGGACACCCACACGTATGCCCAGGCCCCGCCCTAAATCTTGTCTGCCTCGGTTGTTGCGCCCCAGAGCATGCCAAGACATCCTTTCACAGCCACGGTAGCAAACTCAGTAGTCACGTGTCGCGAATCACCTGCTCGTATCCCCTGTGGATGCACTGTCGGATCAAATAATGCGTGCATGCATGAGGCGTGGATGAGCGATCATGAGGTCAGCAAGGCCGAAACCCTGGGGGCAATTATAGGCGCCACTTTCGTCCCAAAATCCGTGCCCCCAAGCACACAGGACAGCCCAAAAGACAGTCCAAGCACGTGTGGCACATTTGAAAAACGTAGGCTTTCCACAAGCGCCTCATGCGTGTACATCACGGGGAAAGCAGGGCGTGCGGCTGAGTTCGTTGTGTCTGTGGTGATATCGCGGAGGGAGATCGCATGTGACGGCCATGTCATTGCCTCGCCCGGGCGTAGTCCCGGGAACAGAAGCAAAGGGCGGGATAAGAGCTCATGATCACACCACCTCTTCACTCATCGCTTCCTTATTCTGGCCGCAGGGGTCAAGGGAAAAGGGCTGTGACCATATTGCAGGATTACTGCTGCCCCGCCAGGCGGAACTGCGACAGAAGGGAGGGGCCATGTCCTATCATCAACCCCTCTCACGCCGTCGTCTCCTCACGGGGCGCTACACCGACAAGACGTACGGCGGAGACAGCGAAAGCCTTGATGGCAGCCAGTACGACAAGCAACACGCGGCCATTGCGCCAGAGCGTCCACCGTCACGGGCCCAGGATGTTCAGGGAGGAGGTTATCTGGCGCCAGGTTTTCTGTCCGCGCGCCGACAACAGGGATACAAACGTGCGCGTCTCGATACGGCAGTGGCCACGCGGCCCACGCTTGTGGCATCGCCTGTCTTGGCGGAGGAGGAACGTGATTTGGAATGGGAAGCAGCCGTGGCCATGGAGGCGGTCCACCAGGTGCAAGTACTCAGCGACTGCCAAGCTACCCTCTCAGCCCTGCCTGATCGATTGGAAGCTTTGATGAGGCGGCCCACGGCTTTGAAACGGCGTCGCTCATCGCCATCCACTGGTGCAGTACGACGCAAGAGCGGGGATGGATGGTTCAGAGGGGAGGAGGGGCGAGGAGAGGGAGACGTCTTCTCGGACGGGTCAAGGGGCATGGGGGCTGGAAGGGAGGACGCGGTGCCGGGCATGGCACCGACAAGCTCGTTCGAAGTGGTCAGAGCGCACGTGGGCGTCGGGGAGGGGCTGCCTTCAGGATGGGAAAGGGGGGCTTGGGGCGCGAGGCGGGGGCTGCGGGGTGTGCGGGAGGATGTGTTGGGGAAGGGGCTCTTTGAAAGTACCCGATGGGTCGGGGAGGAGGAGGAGCGGCACGTAGGGAGATTAGAGACAGGGAGGAATCGGGTCGAGGACGAAAAGGATGTGGTCCAGGTGCTAAACGAGAGAGAGGGGCATTGGGCACGGGGGCAGGCGAGAGGCATGTTGATAGAGGAGGAGGAGGAGAGGCGGCGGGGGAAGGAGGAAGGAGGGATGGAGGTTGAGGAGGAGGAGGAGGAGGAGGTAGGATTAAATAATGAGGAAGAGTGGAGGGGAGGAGGAGGAGGAGGAGGAGGAGGAGGAGGAGGAGGAAGGGAGGGGGAGGGGAGGAGGAGGAGGAAGGAGT
>NW_005803396.1:0-6855 GCF_000240725.1 Microchloropsis gaditana
CGCGGTAGGCGCCGCCGTCGGTGTCGCTGCTGCCGTCGGTGCCTCTGTGGGAAGTAGTGCCGGTGCTGATTTAGGCCATTTTTGTTTCATCTTTCCATGGAGTGGTTTGAGAGGCGGGATCAGCCAGTACAAGAGGCCTGTATTCGTGCGGATGGCGACAGCATTGCTGCCTCTATACGTAGTCAAAGCGATATTCAGCACGGTACCGGCGGTCTTGAAAGCGGTGTCGTATTGAACTATGTCGTTGTCATCGTTGATGCCGTACATATAGGCTTGAGCTTGAGCCAAGGCTACATGAAAGATGAATGCCAAGGCGGCTAGGATGAATCGTTGCGCATTCGAATACCACATTTTCCCATTGGATATGACCTGTGCACATGATTGCAGATTAAATGTAAAATTAGAGAAGAGATTTTTTGAGCCGTTTCCTTGCAAAGATTTGATCACAAATGTCCAGGGCCTTGACTTTGTACATTTGCAACGAGCGTACACATGTATACACATATATGTGTAATGTAAAAATGTGTGGTCATCTTTGTCTGATATACATAAAGAATGATGTATGGGCCAAAGTCGTCTGGAAGGGGATATATTTAATTACGTCGTTTTTATGTTTTTCACCGTTTTCAAATACTGGCGCTTGTGCCAAGGCTACGGGAAGGAGAACTATTTGTTAGCAAAAAGAAACGGAAAATATTCAAAAACAAAATTCGCTTCATCTTGCAGTGGTGTATCTGTGCGCATGGCCGAGGACTATACATAAAATATCTCTCGAAAACCTCCCACATGTACAAGTGAACACAAAAGGTGGTCTGTCATCAAATCTTCAATATGGCACCTCCATGCGCTACTTGGTCTATACAATGTACCTTTTAAATCAATAAATTGGCTTTTTCCAAAAGAAGAGATTGGCTTTGGTGTGGCATAGGGCATACTTGCCATGAACGCCCCAACGACTTGATGGGCCAACGTCTGCATTCGGGGAAAAACGAGGTGTCTTAAGAGAATATTCAACTTTCGGAAATAGGGCGAGAATATTCGAGCGAAGTATTTTTACTCTTCGTGCCGTATATTTTTCAACAAATTACAGAGAGCACCTTCTTAATGTCGCGTTTAGAGCTCATTTCACTTCTTTTATCTGTATAAGCTCTTATGTTTCTTGGAACAAGATTCGGACCCACGGCCGATGACGCAGGGTAAATGTTTTTGCTTTTTCAAATCTGAATTTTCAAAAAAATGCTGGAATCCAGCCTCTCGGCCCGAAACCGTAAAGACGATAGCCTTGTAGTGGTTTACGCCCTTCATATTATATTGAATGAATGTTATTATGAAACACTACAAAGTAATGCGAAAGTCCAATTGCATTGGACGAGCAAGCGGGGAGAAAGGTGGCAACGAGAAATATCAGTCGTACAAGAAGGACCGGAATATAGTAACAACACAAAGGAAAAAATGGCAAACACGAGCGAGATAAAGAGAAAAACAAATGACCACATTTCACAAAGAGGATCACATAACGTCATCTTGGGAGAACACTACTCGTCAGGCTTCAGTAGATGCACGCCCAAAGCTTCGTACATTCCCATCACGTCCTTGTTTTGTTACTTTTCTTATGCTACACAATGAAGTGGGTCATTTCGTCCGACACGGAGAGCACAATACATCTCCTCTACCTTTCTTTTAAAGTGCATAGCCACCACCCCAACATGTATTCAAATCACTTGCTTAAAAGCCCCGCGTGATGCATAGATTCAACCACGCGTGAAGACTATGTCAGAGTGTCGCTATATATTATCGCATTTACTTGAGGGTATATCCCTCATTTATTCGTGCACATATAGATCGTCTTTGAGTTGAATACTTTACGCACCTCGTATCCATTTCCCATTGTTAACAATACAGCCATCTGAGTGTAAACCTTCTAATACCTCATTTATCCTTGACAACTACCTGTCGCACATCATCGGAACAAAAAGCAGAACAGGACAAAGTATTAGTCGGTTCTAGACCATAGACTGTCTCTCACCACCTCACTGCGTTCCCCCGAGGAACGTTACTTACCTCTACATGTACTCCTGCGCTGCATTGCGGAGGGTGGCACCGTCATTTTGATTTATATGTGATAGTCCGTATCGTTGAAAGGCTTCATTTCCAAGGAGTGTTACCAGAGAAGTGACCTGAGAGTAGGCGCCTGTGGATTGTTTCCAGACATATAAGCTACTCTCCGTGGCATTAGAGCCCTGGTAGAGCCAGTAAGAAAGGCTTCGAGTAAAAGATGTTTTTGAATCGTTTTCTCAATAAGGTTCGATTACACGACTGCAGGGGTCTTGAATGTGTACACTTGCAACGGGCGCACACTTTTACAACCATGTAGATTTATAATCTTATAATATCTCCATTAATTTCTGTCTGTAGTATCTGAAGAATGGTGTAGGTACTGTAATCTGCATAATGGGCCAGTGCCTGTGTTTGGTGACGGACGAGGTGTCCGGGAGGAAAATACGGTCTTCCCCACTCCGGACTTTTCAATACTGCACTAATATGCCGTTCAAGGTGTCAGTTGAAACATTTTATCAGAATCTTTTAAGACCTAAGCCACAGTTCAATCACGTTACTGCTATCATTTGCAACACAAGCTACGAAAAGCGTGAGCGATTATGCTCGATTGGACGAGAGACCGGAGCTAAGTTTATATTTCAGCTACAGAAAGTTGGAGTGTTATCAATGCGCTGTAATAGCATTAGTGAGCTGATATAGCATTAGTGAGCTGATATAGCACATATACTACATTCACACAAAAATATGGGTTTTCATCCAATTGTTTTTGGTAAGCCTTTCCTCTACTTCACGGTCGAAAGATGCAGGGAGTTCCGGGAAAACTAGATACGGTGCCACTTACTACCTTGGCTGATTTTAGCTTCATGACAGCAAATAAATAGAGCTACCACTTTGGCTATGGTCAAGAGCAAACTAATGAGGCGCCAGAGAGCATGTCGCAAATGATGGGGGGAAAAGGAGCGCGCGACGACTTAGGTTCCGTTGCGTTTTCAATCGGCATTAGCGCACCCCTCTGTCAACGGTCGTGTTAAAATTGAACATTATCTTCCGGTGTTAGAGCACGCAATGAAAAAAAAAATGATCGCGAGTGATAAAGTGACAATGAAATCACAGAACGTCGAGTAAATATATGGATTCAACATGTCTGTTCGATAGCAAATTAGTATCCGGTCTCTTCATCCTTCCCTTGCTATCTCCGAGCTGGTTATTGTCCTTCTCGGAGACAAAGTCTCTCCTAATTCCTCTGTTGTTCAGGTGCCGCAGTCGCCTTCGCACAGGTATGAGCGTCGAAGCCATATTTCATTCCCCCCCCTCTTTTTAATGCATCATGCAACGAAATTTAGGGGGAAATATAATATTCTTTGGTCACGTGATATATACTATTCAAGAACCTGCGCGATGTGATTCCTGTACACGTGGTCGGTTTTCTCATCTAAAACCCCTTATCAAGTAATTTCTTGCCCCTCTCCAAATAATCTCCACGTCATGTTGATACTTTGGGTTTTCGAACCACCCTCTCATCGCCTGTTATTAATTTTCCTATGAGTATTTCCCGCGACTTGCACGGGCAACTTCAGCTTTTGCGTTTATTCCAACCTTCGTATTATTGTCCTTTAATCCTCACAAAAAAATCTCCCTCATGGCTATATATTGTCCTCATCTTTCTCATAATTTGACCCAATTAGGCCGTATCTTCTTTCCCTTCTGCCTTCTCGTTCTTCCTTTCCCCTTACTCCTTGAGCATTTCGTACTACCGGCACCGTGCAAACCAGCGACCACGTCCCACCGTCTCTTAATAAGGTGACTATGATAGCTTTTTTCATAAACCTATGAACTTTGACTGAGTATTATTATACTTAACATATGGAATAGGATAGCAGGCCCTTCAAAATCGAACTTACTCCAGGCTAAATAATTATGGCACAATCTAAATGGGAAAAATACAACTTCCATCGATAAAAGATGGCATAGCAACATACCTTTAAAATATGCTTTCAGCCACTGTTCCTGAAGTAACGTCACAAATGCGGCGTCTACTCAATACTGTCATATGAGGTAGTGTTTGGCGTATTTCGGCCTGTTTCATAGTAATCCGACGAAGCAACAGAAAGACCGTATCGGCAAGCTCCGAAGAAATATTTGTCACTCAATCATGAGCTAGATGCAATCGACTATCGATATGACTGGAAATGTTGAGGAAAACAAAGGGCTGACAGGCTGGTATGGACGCTTTTTTCGCGCAATTTTCGTTTCTGCAAGCCACCCCCCCCTTCCTTTCCCGTCGCTGCACCCGCCTGGGCTGCTTTATTCGGCTTCGCGATGTAGAATGCCGTCTCTTTTTCGAAGAAATGCAATTTTAAAATATACTGACACTTCCAACCTTTTCCCACAGCATGCGTGAGCGTTGTCGCTCATCGACAGCACCTTCTCCCCGGTTTGCCTGTCTTTCCTCTCCGTTGCCCGGAAAGCGCACTCAACACACCGCTTCCCCTACTCCTCTTTCCTCTGCGAAGCGCAAGAGTTTGAAAGCACGCCAAAACTCTCTCAGCTCTCCCTCTTCGCCACGCGGAATGTTTTCTTCTTCCTCCTCGTCGCGTGTCTCAGCCTGTTCGCCTTCCTCTGTCCTCGAAAGGAAGAGGTCAAGACGTGACATCTCCCCCTCCGTTTCTTCCTCTTCCTCTTTCCATCTGCGTCAGAAATCAAAAATCATTAAGTCCGCCGTCGAGCGTATCACGGATGATAACAACGCCACCTGTCTACCGTGCAAAGGCAAGCGGGCTGACGGTGCCGCATGCCAGCGCAAAGCCAAAAGTGACTGTGCCTTCGGATGCTGCTTGATCTGTTGTAGGAAGCGGTGCGACGAAAGCGTCATAATTAGCATGGCCACTGTGTCGCCCTTCTCTGCTTGTCCTGTGCATGCGAAGCTGCACCAGCAAAGGAAAGAGGAAGAAGCTCTGCTTGCCCAGCCTATCACGGCGCAGACGAGTGAAAATCGGTGGGGTGGCAAAGAGACGCGGATGCGAGTAGAAAACGGTCTTTACAAAGAAAGCTCGATCGAGTGGGTGGGAGACACGGTGGTAATCTTTTCGTTGCGGGATTTCTTACGGAGTTCAAAATGGTGCAAAGACGCCTTGGAACAAGGGTTGCGGAGACGGAGAATGAGAAGGAGTGAGGGCGCAGAGGGGAAAGAGGGAGGGAGAAAAAAGGAAATAGGGGGAGGGGTAGAGGCTAGGAGGACGAGATTCGAAGGAAAAATCAAGGAACTGATTTTGAAAGCAGGATTGGACATCTAGATCTTCGGCTGATGTGATACAAGGCGCGTGAGCAGGGGAGGTAGCCGAGGGAGTAGAAGATATCGTATCACGACCCCAAGGTATGCAACTCGAATAGCACAGACAAGAGATAGGCACAGAGGTAGCTGTGAGCGATAAGCTTGCCAATCAAAACAAAAGTAGAGTAATCAAACTTCTCGAAAACGGGTTCCTAGTTTTTTACTTCATGCTTTAGGGAGTGCACTGACCGGCTAATATGTATGCACAGGACCAAGATACACAATTACGTAATGTGTAGAAGAATGGCTGGATAATATGCACGAAAACAATCTCCGTTCATATCATTTATGCAGCAAAGATGGGGAGCCATCCATGGGACAGGCGTACATGGAGGAGGCCCTGGGCGGAAGTCGAAGTCGGCACCTCCCCGCTGTGTGTCTCACGTGTCGTGCACATCGTTTCTGCACTAAGTATCTCCTTCCTGCCTGCCTCCTCCCCCTCGTCGTTGCCCTCGGATGTGCCTCCCCTACTTCTTCCACCACATTATGCCATGATTATGGTCTCTTGTCTCCTCCACCGGAGCTATCCGTCACCAACCCCAAATCACCCACTATAATCCTCCTTTTTCTTCTCAGGCTACCCCGCCAAACTGGACTCTTATCCTTTTTCTTATCCATCAATCAAAGCCTGCACTTTCCTCTCCTTTCCTCTCTCTCTGCCTCTCCTCCCTTGCAGGAACTTCCCGACCTAGGCCCATGTGCGCCTTTCTCAAGGGAATCGAAGCTCTGATCTCCAAACCTGCGGACGGCATTCCTACCTCAGACGTCAACCCGCAGCGGCATGCCCGTCCGGGGATTCCTGCGTCCTCCCTGCAAGCTTTCACCACGGTAATAGGCCAAAAAGCTCCGGGCGTCATGCCCTGTCTCCTTTTCCTCTGGCTCGCGCAGACAGGCAAATAGTTCGGATGTCAAGGCTTCGTACATGCCGGGCCGGCGCTGGGGGAGGTAGTCGAGGAGGGCGCGCAGGAGGGAAAAAGCGCCGGGCAGCGCGGCAAGTCGCTCCCTTCCTCGGAGAACCGAAGGGTGGGAGCCATGTCTCAGGGAGAAAGAGGCGTGGTCTTGCCAGTATTGGCGCGTGACTCTTTCTTTGGTGGTCACGTCGGAGGCAGCAAGGGAAGGAGGCAGGGGTGTGCCCGCAACACAGGCACGCGTGGTGCGCTTGCGTGTGCTCATCGTGAAGGCAATAGGGGCTGCAGTACTCTGATCCTCCTTGCCGTGACCGACAGGATGGGGGCCAATACACGAGGCTACAGCCTTCCAAACTGGATTCAGGCCTCTGGCCCGTCCCGTGCTCTCCCGCTGCTCCTCCTCGGAGGGCAGGCCGAGAAGGACCAAGTACCGGTAGAAAGTATGGTGCAATGTCCAATCCTCCTCGTCCTCCTCCTCGTCCTCGCCCGCCTCCAGCACCTTTCGCAGGACCGTGTAGCCCTTCCCCCGCCAGGCTTTGTTCAGCGCCCGCCTCAAGG
>NW_005803396.1:10805-20092 GCF_000240725.1 Microchloropsis gaditana
GCAACGGACCTCCTCCATCAACTCCTCGTAAGGCTGCCTCCCCACAAACAAGTGCCACACTGCTAGGCCCAGAGAAAAGGCATCCGCAGCGAAGTCTTGCTTGGCCCCATCGCCCAGGACAAGGAAATCCACAGGCGTATTTTCCAAGGTGGTAAACTGATCCAGCCCCACCGGTTGGCCAAAGGTCTCGGGAGCCAGGTCGGCGGTTCCAAAGTCGGCGAGTTTGACGCAGAGTGGGAGGGAGGGAGGGAAGCGCAGGCGGTACACGTGCAAGCCGAGCCCGTACCGTACTTCCACCGCCCCCGTGGCTGGATTGCCTACGGTGCCTGGGCACGGGGGGGTCTTCTGAGGAACGTTTGGGGCGGGGCAGCGGCTGTCCTTGCTCGTACGGTGAGCGTTGCTCTTGTCGCAGCCGGCTGGCCAGGTGTCTTCCATTATGGAGCGCGGATCCTCTGAATGGCTCTGCCGCTCCTGCAGGACGCGGGAAGAGCCTAGAGGCATGTCTTTGTCGGGGAAGGTGGAAGCAGGAAGGGAGGAAGCAACGGAGGCAGGAGCCAAGAAATCGGCTAGCAGGAAATTGAGGAGCTTCAGGTCATAGTGACGCATAGCGTAAGTCTCCCGCGCCGCGTACAGAGCAAAGCACATTTGAAAGAGGAGGAGTCGAGTGAGGCCAGGGGGCAGGGCACCGAGGGGCCGCTCCCGCAAGAACTTCTCCAGGTCGCCATGTCGACAAAGCTCCATACGAATGAGTTGCAAATCACCCTGAGCAACCGTGGATCGCGACGGGACGGAGGGAAAGACCGGTGGCGGCGGCAGAGCGTGCGTGGAGGAAGCAAGTGACGCCCATCCTTTTCCTCCCGTGTGTCTCAAGAATGCCTCCGATCCCTGTGCGACAGTCCCCTTGTGGGCATTGGCCTTTGCTCGTACAACGTACCGGTGAAAGATGGCCGGTGGACACTCCCAGGCCTCTCGGGGGGCGTGCTGCGTCCGTAAGACACCATAGGTCTCAACATGGTTGGGGCAGATCCCTCGTCGCACCAGCCACGACATCAAAATGGAAGCGCGGAGTTCTTGGGCGAGAATGGCGGCGTTTCCACTCGCGGTGATCGCGTTCACGTCCATGACGGACAAGGCTTCTACCCGCCCTCCTCTCCCTCCTCGTTCCCGTTCACCGTCCTTCGCCCACACTTCATACACGGTCTTATAGGTTCCTTCCGAGAGGAATTTTCCGCAAGGAAATTTCTCAGCGATGTGGTCCCAGCCCACCACCACGTCGTGACGAGGCGCCTGTTTTTTCTCGCCATTTTCCCCTCCTTTCCTACTCCCCTTCTTTTCAAAACTCGAGTAGATGCGCGCTTCAGCATGCAAGAGGGAGACGGCCCATGTCCTCGAGACCGACCCCAGACTCCGCTCCCGTCCCCTCAATTCTTGGACGGACAGGAACTCCAGGCACGTCGCAAGGAGCTCCTTGCCCAGGAGGCCCACACCGTGCACCAAAGGACCGGGGGGCTGGTCGGAGGACTCGACAAGGGAGGTGCGGTGGAGACTGCGGGCAGGGGGAGCATCGACAAGCATGAACGAATCTTCTCCATGCGCTTCCCTCCCCGACAGGGGCTCGGACGCGGGGATGGAGGTGGCGAAGGAGGCGAGGCTTCGACGTGCCCACGCCTCACGAAGCCCATGTTCGTGGTCCCGCCCCTCGTCCCACCCACCTTCCTGCATGGTAGTCTCCTCCACCTCCCCCTCCTCCTCATCCTCCCTGCTTCCCTCACTGATCCGCCTGTGCACAGCCGGCGTGGACAGGAGCAAGGACTTCTCTCCCGGCCCGCTCTTTCCTCCCTCCTCGGAGGGACTGGCCACCCCGCCCAGGAGGCTCAACCCCCCCAAGGCCGAACACAAGGAGGCTCGGCTTTGGTGCGGGGCTCGTCGAGAAGCGACGTCCATCTTCGTCCCTTCCGTCTGTTCGCGCTCCTTCGTCGGCCCCCCCGTTGCTTCCACGGCGGGAAAAGGCGCGAGACAGGGTAGGCCGCCTTGGCGCCATGCTTCCAGGTGCTGTTTGATCAAAGAGGCGCGAGCCGCCAGCCCCATGGAAACACGGCGGGCTTTGGCCGCGGAGGCGCGTTTTTTCCGGAGGGCAGCGGCAGCTCTGGCTTCGTCTTCCTTCTCACCCGCGTCGTCCTCCGGCTGTCGCTGGCAGGCACCGCCCTCAAACGGCCAGGAGGGAGGACTGAGCGTCAACGACCCCCTGTGCGTCCCTCCATTCCCTCCATCCAGGCCCTGGTTCCTTCCCCGCGCCCTGATCCCGTCCGCTTCCAGAGCGCAACCCCCCGACTGGAGGGAGCGTGGCCTTAAGTCGTCTTCCCCCGGCCCCAGGTACCTCCTCCCCCCTCCTCCTTCGGCACCTCCACTGTCGCCCTCCTTCCCAGGCGACCGGGGCGACAAGGGCGGGGAAGCATCTTCCTCTCGATGGAGCGGGCGTGCCGGACGCGCTAAAGAGAGCCGCCGACTGCCCCTTCTCACCTTCTCCGGAGGCTCCAATACAGGCACGGGAGGGGTTGTCTGGGACAAGGGAGGGGAATGCATCCCGTA
This sequence comes from Microchloropsis gaditana, assembly GCF_000240725.1. NCBI lineage: Eukaryota > Eustigmatophyceae > Eustigmatales > Monodopsidaceae > Microchloropsis > Microchloropsis gaditana. Next base: position 13,395 of record NW_005803396.1, read on the forward strand.
CCGCAAGTGAGACGGCAAGGCCGAGATGCACCCTTCCTCCCCCCCGCCTTGATCACCTCCCTCCGCCACGGAGGATTGGAAACGCAGGGTCAAGCGCTCGATGGAGGCAGAGCTGGCGCGGGTCGATTCTCCCCAGTCCCGACGCTTCCCGCCCATGGGGGTTTCGAAAGTGTGGGGGCCGTGGCTGTGGCCCTGGCTGTGAGGATCGCCCGGGTATTGCAGCGGATGCAGGGAGGAATGCGGCACGGAGGAGCTCAAGCGGACCGAGGCCAGCCACAGCGCCCCGTCCTCCCTCCCGCCCTCCTCCCACCTCTCCATGGGGGAAAGGGCGGTGGGTAAGGGAGACACAGACCCTTTTCTAGAACCGTTCCCGAGGTTCCTGCTCGTGTACGGAATGACCGAGACGGGGGATACCTCGCTCCTCCGCACCCTGTCGCTCCCGGCCACTTCAGAGGGGGACATCGGCTGCGCCTGAGCCATGTTTCTGCCCATAACGGGGTAGGACGCGGTGCTGGCCGTAGTCTCCATGCTGCGACGGGTGTGCAGGAGGAAGGAGGACTCCTTGCCGTCACTGCCAGGCGCGTCGTCAGCCCTATCGGAAAGGAGGGAGAGCCCCCCCCAGCTTATCAGACTGTCCTGTTCCCCCTCGCTTGCTTCGGCCTTTGTGGGGCGAACCCTGATCGCCACGGCCGCCGGTGTGGTCCCCCAAGCCATGTCTCCTTCTCTGTCCCACGGCCCTGTCCCGCGCGTCTCCAAGCGCGCTCCAACCGGCTGGCTGTCGTCATCTTGGCCTTGAGGTAAACCCGCATTGTGGTACCGACGGGGACTGGCGCTCTTTACGTGAAAGATGCCTTCGGGGATTTTCGGCTCTGCGTGGACGACCGAGCTTCGTGCGTTCCATGACGCGCCATCCCGGCTGTCGCCCAGACCAGTGCTGATTTCAGGGTGAGTCTCGACGTCCCTCTCGCGGAAAGGGTCCTTGCTCCTGCGGCCAGACTCGTCACAGGCATCCCCAAGGGTACGGGTACTGCTGCTGCCGTCGCCCCTTTCCCTCCCCGTACAACTATGAGCGCTCTCACTGCTATCTGCGCCCAAGGCCAGGGCATGCAGCGACTGAATGACGACCCCGACCTCCCCCCCTTCCTCCTGTGCCCCACTTGTATCCACCCTCCTTCGCCCCCTGGTCGTGGCCCCGTCCTTCCGTCCCTTGTAAGGCGTTCCCTCCTCCCGCGGCGGCAAAGGCTCTGACAGGTCCTTCTCCTCCTCGTCCACTGGAGCCTTTTCCAGGGCGTCTTCACTCCAAATCGGGACCGGCGTGGGGCTCCTGCCCCGGGACGCGCCCTCCCTCCGGCTTCGCACACTGTTCTCCCTATTGCTCCTGTTACTCTCGGCACCGCCAAGGCTCATGGTACCACTGCCACTGCTGCTTCGACTGGTGCTGCTCCTGCTGATACTTTCCGTTGCGTTCTGGTCGCGAGGCTCTGTGGCCTTAAACGTGGCAACTTGTCCATCCTCGTCCGCAACGTCTCCGTCTCCATCCCTTTCCTCCCGGGCTGCCCGCCATTGCCACAGCTCCCTTTTCAGCTCCCCTGCCCTGGCTTGTGAGACTCGGTAGCACACTCGCCCCCCGTGCATCTGACCCTGAAAGCCAAGTTGCAGCAACACGTACCGCACCCGCGCCCTGCGCAGAGGGGCCCACGCGCCGGGCAGAAAGAGCACGAAACCTTTCCCAAACCCAAAACGCCATGCCGTTTCCCCTCCTTCTCCCCCCTTTTTCATCTCGGCCGCGAGGTATTCCAAATCGTCGGTCTCGGCTTCGGCAAAAACGGTGCTGTAGTTGGCACCGGGCCCGTTCCCATTCCCCCCCTGGCCTCCTTCCCTCCCTCCCCCGCTTTTACGTGAGGATCTGCCAGGGGTGCCGACCCTGTGGAGTTTAGGGGTGGAGCTTGGGAAGGGTCGAGCGATGGAGGGAGAGGAGGCGGTGCCGGAGGTCGCACCGGAGGCGGGGGCCCCGGTGATGGAAAACGTCCCGGATGAACGACGCGGGTTGCGACGCAACGACGGTTTAGGGGCCAAGGACAAAGAGGAGTCGCCGAGGTCCACGGTGGAAGCCGTCTGCTCTCCCGCCCCATTGCTGGTCCCTGCTGCATCCTCCGGGTAGTTTTTCCGGCCGCTCCTATCGACGGCGACGGCCTTGGCGGCCCGGCGTGCCGAGGAACGCAAGGTTCGTGAAAAGGTAGGAGGGGCTGACGGGGTAGCGGCGAGTGCAGATTTGGTCGAGGAGGAAGTGGACGAAGAGGAGGCAGGAAGGGAGGAAGAAGGGGAGGAAGGCATCGGCAAAGGTGCAGTACCGCTGGCTGTTTCGGGTCCCTCCCTTGCAGTCCTCTCTTCCTTGCGGGCCGACACCCCCGACCGCCCGGCGGTTGTGGTGGTTGGGATCGAAGTCGCAAAGGAAGGGGTAGCCTCTCCCAGACTGCCGGCGCGTCCCTCCCACGTCGTCATGCCTGGCGCGAGCAAGCCGGTGGACAAGCGGCGGGACGACCGTCTGGGGATGGGTTTGGCTGCGCGTGGGATCCCGCCAGCACCACCCGTGGGAAGTTTTGTGCTTTTCCCTTGCGACTGGGCGGTTGCTAGGATTGTTTTAGGGGCCACATCCAGGTTTGCCGGCAATGTGTGGCTGGAGAAGAAGGGGGGTAGCGTCGACGAGCCGGTCAGCTGGAGGGAAGGGCCTTGTCGGCGATCCTCCGAGAGGGAGAGGGTTCGATCCAGAGCCGAGAAAGCGGCCGTTCCTCCATCGCCTGCCGTCCCATGTTCCGTGGAGCGGTCGTCCGGGTGTGCGTCGCCGATGGTTTTCGACTCGGGTGGTGGCCGTGAGGAAGGGAAGGACGCCCCGGCAGCAGAGGAGCAATTCTTCTTGCGGACCACGGGGCTGAACAGACGGGTTGTTTTCGACAGCGAGGACGATTCCTCCCGAGGGCTTCCAGGCACGACCCGTTTGGCCCGCCGGGATGTGTCACTACTGGCACTGCCGCAACTCTCACCATTGCTGCTGCTACGACCATTGGTGCTGGTTTGTGAGCATAGCGATCCTTGCGAAGACGTGAATTCCAACTCAGGATCCATGACTGCCAAATCCGGTGCAGGCGATGCTTTGGTCCTGGCGAAGGCCATACCCTTTTGCGAAGGAGGGGATATCGGCGGGGAGGACGCTGTCTCCTTCGCTGCTGCGTCCAAGTCCCGATTTGTCAAGGCCCTTAGAGGGGTGCGTGACCCCCCAAAATGCCTTAGCATACTCACGTTGCCGCTCTTGCTGCCTTTGATCTTCATGGAGCTGCTGGCTTTTGCCTTAACGGCTGTGCCGCTACTTCCTGCGCGTTTCAAAGCCGTCCCGGGGCCAGAAAGGCTGATGCCGCCACGGCCTACGGAATCGCTCCCTTTCCCTTTCTTTTTTTTGCTGGCCGTAGCATAAGTCGTCAATGCGGTGGGTTTGACCGGTGATGGGGATGGAGAAAAGGTAGCTAGAATTGTAGGCGTGGGAGCTTTAAGCACTGACCCTGGTTCAGCTCCAGCAGGTGTAAATTTTTTTCTCCCATAGGTCCGTTGTACTGAGGAAGGAAACATGGTTGTTGACTTGGACAGGAGGGAGGGGTGATCCCTCCACTCGCCTCACAACAGCACAAGGTAGATAAATCCCAATGTTATCTGCGTTGGTTGTTTGACTGTTTGTACGAGGGGGCAATGGAAAAGGTCATTTTTAGTGAACCGATAGGCGCAGAAAAGAGAGGGAGGGGGAAGCTAAGGTTCATGTGACCATGGGTCTGCCTAAAAATCGCCCAAGAAGACACAAACCAGGTCATTCCACAATTCCAAACCCACGATGACATGTCCATGACCATATTCCTAAGTCCTCGCAAGGGCATTTTGGGCTGTGGAAATGAAGGGGCACACACCAGACAACGCGACACTCTTGTCCTTTTTCCTGCGCTTCGCGGGGCAGTCGACGGGCCACCTCCCCCCCCATTGCAAGCCCGCATTAATTCGCTCAAAAAGCTTCAAGTTCTTTCGCCCCGTCTTGGCGAGGATCCATCGAAACCTACGTCCAGGTTGTGACCTGTGCATCGCCCCGTGAAGTTGTGCCCAGCGGGAACGCATGCTTCCCAAAGTAGCGTATGTGACAAGAAGAGCTGGTTGTTAGCCTTAGCAACGCTTAAGACAGATATGATCCGATCTTGTAGGTCGCATTGCACACTCAAGCAATCCAATCTTAAGTCATCGAACCATTGGTATCAGCGCATTGATCCTGCGGTCGTTTGCGACGGTAGACACTCCATGTACGGCGTAGTGGTCAAGATCGGCTCTTCTTGTCTTCTTTTGGGGGTACAAGGGACCATCATAGTTATCTTTGAGAGAAGGTATGTCAGTACGAAGCAATAGAAACCTCAGGGAGAAGCAGCTTTCGGTGGGAACTATAAGTCAGCGTCCTTATGTTGTAAGACTTTATGAGCGTATCGACACATGGAAGCTTGGCTTGAGGTGGCTTCGAAGGCGTTCACGAAGCCGATTGTGGTTTTCGACACGCTTTTGTGCCTCTCGTCCCGAAAAAATAAATACATCACTTTGCCAGGTTTTTAAACATTGATACCATTAATGAGATGTTCCTTTTCTTACGGCCTATGCCTTTGCATGCATACTTAACAAATGACCCTCTGGCCTCTCCACCTACATTCCACACTATTTGTCCTACAAATTATTCAACAGGTACGTGCTGTCACCCGCGAAGTGCGACGTCGCCGGTATCAACGCTCCCAGCATCAATATCAACCCTGCCATTCCCAGGAAATATCTCTCACCCCCAACTTCTTCCACTTCGTCCATGCATGGCACCGCTTTTCGCGACCAAAAGAATCGGACCACCAAACCCGCAAAAAACAGGTCCAAGCGCCCTTGCCAAATGCCCGCCGCCACTGTCCCCCAGAACGTAAACGTCGAGGCCGCCGCAGCCGTCCGCCGGCCGAGAAGGGCCTCCACCATCCGCGCTCCGTCCAAGCGGCCCATGGGCAAGAGATTCAAGGCGTTGAACATGACACCCCAGTAGCCTGCCAACGCCAACGGGTGCAGGGTCAAGGCGGCATGTCCCGGATCGACTACCGCAAAGGCCCCCGGCAGTATAGCGTTGGTCATCTCAGCCACGAAGGTAGAGGCCTGCAACAAGGCCAAAGGCAAGGCGGGGGCAAATTCGCCCCCCGCGGGCAACGCGCCAAGTTTGGTGAGCCAGAGCCCGGCTCCGAAGACGCCGTAACTCACCAAGGAACCCAACAGAGGGCCCGCGGCGGCCACGTCGAAGAAGGCTTGGCGGGTTGGGGGGTAAGATTTCAATTGGGACAGGCTGCCCAGATAGCCAAACCAAGGGTCGAGCAGAGGCACGAGGGGCCCCAAGGCCACATTGAACCGGCGGGCAGCCAAGTAGTGCCCTGCCTCGTGGGCAGCGATCAGGCCGGCGAAAGGGAGCAGGACCGGAGGGATGCCGACCGTAACCGCCGGAAATTCGGAGACATGGGCCCAAAAGCCGAGAAAATCCCGGTCCAGGCGTTCAAAGAGGGGGGGAGAGACAAAGCGCAAGGTTTCCGAGGTTTGCAGCAAAGCCCCCATCCCCAAAGAGGCCGCACGGACGATGGGATCGTCCAAGACGCTGGAGTCGTCCGGGACCACCCCTTTCGACACGGCCAAGATGGCAAACCGCCCTTGCGCCAACTTGCCCAGAAAGCGAGGTATAAGCTCTCCAATCAGGCGCAGATCCAACCCTTCTTGCATCAGCTCCTCCTCTGAGAGGTCCCCGTCCCCAGGCCGTGCCCCCCGCCCGCCCGAACCCACTTCCGGCGGCCCTCCGTCCTCATCAAACTGGTCCATGGCGGCGTCCATGGCAATGTCCTCCAAGGCAAACAAAGTTTCGGGCGGGAAGCGGAGGAAGAACAAGGAGACCGCGTCCGTCAAATTGAAGTACTCCAAGCGTTGGTTCAACACCTCGCGCAAGGCCGGCGTGCTCAAGGGAACGCCGGACGGTGCTGTCCCCACCTCCCCCACCATAACGTGGAATTTGGCGTCGAAATCCACCACGTAATTCAAGAGGAAAGCCCCCCCCGCCGTTTTCCCAAACACTTCCGTGCGCAGGCTCTTCCAGACATGTTCCGGCACCGGGGCCACCTCCCCGTCCTGCATCCCGCCCTCCGCCCCCATCTCCGCCCCTGGGAAGATCGATTGGAGGAACGATTCCAACAGGCCGTCCTTGACCTTTCCGGCGTCCGTCTCCTCCAACATAAGGGCCGTCAAATTCATCCCCGCGGGCGGAGGATTCAAGGATCGAGCCAGCAAGGCGGCGGCGTCTTCCTCACTCTCCCTCCCGCCCTCTTTCCCGCCTTCCTCCGTCTCGATCATGCGTTGCAAAGCCCCCATGGCGCGTTGGAAGGATTCGTCGGGATTCAATGCTTTCCGACGGATGCGCCGAAACACCACGTCCGGCATTCCGGGTATGCTTTCTTGGCTTCCTATCAATTCGTAGGCAATCAGGCCCAGGTCGCTAGCATCGCTCTGGTTCCTCCCGAGGGGAAAGGAAGGAGGGGAGGAAGGGGAGGAGGAGAAGGGGGAGGGCGAGGGAGAGAGGGTGTAGTATGTCTCCTCCTCCTCCTCCCCCCCCGCCGACA
>NW_005803395.1:0-20057 GCF_000240725.1 Microchloropsis gaditana
TGCACTCTTCTCTGTCTCGACCACCAGGTCCTTCTGCTCGACGAGCCCAGCTCAGCGCTTGACCAGAGTTCCCAGGCGATCGTCCAGGCGGCGTTGGAAAGGGCAGCGGAGGGGAGAACGACCCTCATCATTGCTCATGTACGAGAGAGGGAGGGAGGGAGGGAGGGATGGGGTGGTCATTTTTTTTTAAGTTTTCGGGGTCGGAAAATTCTCAGGGTCTGACCAAGATTCACACCTCCGCATTTTGAACACGAACAGCGACTCAGCACCATTGAGTCCTGCGACAGCATCATTGTTCTCAAGAGCGGAGCCGTGGTCGAGCGAGGCACCCATGCGGAGCTCCTGGCCAAGGAGGGGGTGTATGCGGCCTTTCGCGCCCAGCAGACATTCATGCAGCCCCCAAAAGACGTGGAGCCACGGAGAGCCCAGGCAGTGAAAGAGCCGGAAAGGATCTGAAACCCTCGCTATCGGGGATGGGAAGGATTTGTAAAGGAGTGCAGCAGGAGGCAGCCCTGGTCCTGGCTGAGGCCGTCTTGTACAGGTGAAAAGGTAGTCAGGGAGCACGAGACTAATGGATCGCGCATAGAGACTGGTGACGGCCGATATCCGTTACGCGGCCAGGCCACAAATATAAGGCGTCAGAAATCCAAATCCAAGAATCTTGCATCAGATCTAAGAGGGCTGTAAAGGACAGTCTGTTCGTAAAACCTGCATATCATTGCTGCTGCTTTTTGGATGGTACTTTTGTGTTAATTTTAATTGTTTTTTTGGACATTTTGAGTGCATTCCACGTCGCAATCTTAATAGTCTTTTTTCCCGAAAATTGCGGCCTCCTTACCCCCATGTGACCAAATCGTCCGAGGCAAGTAAAAACATCATCGGGAAAATCCACTTAATCCCCCCCTCGTCGAGACGACTGTGGCTTGCCCTGCGGGACTTGTAGTCGGGCACCGTCTCGTGTCCGACGACGGGCCTTCACCTCGCATAAAAACTCCACTATCCCTCTATAATCACCACCAACGGATAGCGGAACTCTTTGACGCTGTAATTTCCTGTCGGGACTTTTCCCTTTCTCTCTGTCAGCCGCGGATGAAGTCATTCTCTTTTTCTCATCGCTGTACAAAACCTGGGGCAAAGTAGAGTCCGAGGCGGCAGTGCTGAATGGCGAGCTGAACCTATATTCTCCTGTTACGCTTCGTCCTCCCCCATCCACCACGGGCAGCTTGTCTCGACTGCGACACGTAAGAAATCCGGACGGTGAAGTCTTTTCTCCGGGTGCTTCATCTTGTATTGAAGGTGGCGTGCAGTCCTGAAGAAGGTCGTTTCGAACACACATTACGCCTTGTCCCAGCTCCCGCTTGTGGCTACCCATGAATTTTATAAGCGCATGTTGTGTCATCGGCAGCGGACCGAATGTCAGAATATCCACCTCAAAGTGTCCCGTGCCCTCCTCCCGTGTCCGTGTGAGCTCGTCACGAGCCTCCAATTCGGGTTGCCACCGCATCGTGTGCAAGTTTCGTAACATCTGCTCTCCAGAAGTTCTGTGAGAGGCAGCTGAACATTCTTCATGCACGCGGAGTGACTCGTCTAAGGCCTGATGGTGTCGAAGGCGCCACAACGGGTCCTCACACGGTAAAGGGTAGAGCAAAACTATCTCCTCCACCAAATGTACCGCCGTGTTGGTTCCCATGTCCTCCATGAAAGCTGGACCGCCCTCCCGACCCGACTCATTCTCCTCCGGGGTGTCGCTCATCCAGCTTACGCGAGAAGAATTGCTCTGCCGCTCAGGTAAATTGTGGCGAGAAGGGGGGGCGCATTACCTCCGGCATTCGAAACATGCTCCCGTCTCTCCGGTAAGGATTCTCGGCGTCCAGCACCACCCTCCTTCGTGTCCTGCGCAAAGTCTCCTGGTAAGGCAGGTCTTGAAGGGGTTTTACTACCAGCATCGTCTTGCTGGTTCTCAGATGCACGTCTCTCTGAATCGGGACGAAAACCGTAAAAACAACAGTGTGAATTTGTGTTTCGACTACCTTCAGCACGTGGTCGATCTCGGCGGCGGAAGAAATCTACGTTTTTAAATCCCATAAATTGAAAACTGAAGTTACTCAAGCAAACGGTGATAAGAAGGGGTGGAAAACTGGAACGATAAGAAGAAGGACGCATGTAGCGGGTAGACGAGACTGGCCTCCCTACTTGGCGCACGATTGCCGCTCTTGCCATCGCCCTTGCAATTTCCGATGACTCCCCGTATTGCCAAAATGTATCAGCACCATCTACACTGCCCTGTTCAATATTTGTTGCCGCGAGGGGAGAGAACTCACCAAGGTAAAGAGCGAGGGGGTGAGCTGTATTCAACAGTAGAGAAAAAGCGGCAGAGACCGGGCGGTGGTCGGAAATGATGGCCAAAGGGCCCCTTTCCAGAGCGTCGTAAGCCAGTGGCAGTAGCCTGTGAGACACCCCAGGAGTCGAGCGGTAGAGGATCCTGTCGGTATATGACGGCGTCAGATCGATCCATGGTCTTTTCGTCTCCTGTGTAACGTAGGCTTTTTCGACCACAGATGGTACGATGAAGTCTTCGCCGTAAGCAGCCTTGTTCCATTTGTAGGTCGGAGGAAAGACGATGGGGCACTCTCCAAATCCGTGCAACATGAGCCCCTTTTGGATGGAAGAGATAAGGGTGTCCATATGTTTTACCCACGACCAAGCGCGGGCCACTACGTCCATCAATGATTGCACAGTCTGGTGCTCCATGCCCCGCACTCCCAATTCTACACAAGCGAGCCGTGATTCTTCGTCGCCTTGTCTCAATTCCTCCCCTTCTTTCCACTCCTCGTCGCCGTGATGCGTTCGCCACAATGGACCACGAGGAATGAGGGGCAGGTTCGCCGCACCTTGAGATTCAGCGCTCCAGAACCTTGAGTAGCCCACAGCCCGCCAGTTGCAGTCCATACCGGGACGACTGACTCTCTCCAGCATGCTTTGACATGCTACCGCGGACTCTACAACCTTGCTTAAGACCTCGGACGGGCTGTGACCCCGTGTTCGATAATTTAAATTGCCTAATAAGAAGACATGGTGGTACTGTAAATGCGTGTCGAAAAGCTCGTGTTCACCATTGAGTCGCAATTTCCGAAGCATGGCTGCCACATGTCTCGCGCGGTAATCATCATCATAGCTGTACTGATCCCGTTCAGGGAGGTGAGCATTGATAACTGCAATGGATTGATCATAAAAACGGAAGCTCAATCCGAGCAAACCCTTAGTGCCTGTGCAAGTTGCCCGGATGGGGCGCTCGTTTACTCCTATCAAACGGAAGGCGCCAGACTCGACATCGACCGTACGAACAAAGAGCATGAGAGCCGACTTGGAGGCGTGCGTGGCATCGTTTAGCTCCGCTGTTGCCACAAGCGAGAACTTAGCGTTGCCCCCTAGCTGCTTGTGAACGGCTTCCCGCAGATGTAAAAAATCGGTGCTTCTCTGTACCGCGATTGCATAGATATGGTATCCGCCTGCAGGAATCCAATGCTCCAAGCCCTCCGCCAGCAAGTTTCGGGATAAAACAGACAGCAAAAGATTGTTCTTAGGCAGGGGCTCGCAAGCCAAGTCGAAAGTGGTAAGAAAGATGCTATGCGAGTGAAGCGCTGGGTTGGAAATTGCCTGAGAAGAATCGGAAACTAGCGCCCGCCTCCACCACGAATGAGAGGTTCCCCCGCCCACCGCTGTATCTTCTCCTGGCATTGGCGTTGATATCCACTGCGAAGAGAATCGAAGCCTATCTATCGCATCTCTGTACGAATCACCGAAAAAGGCACCCACAACGCGAGGACAACAACGACACATCCACTTAGTCGCACCAAGACTTTCAGGGAAACTGTAGCAAAGCGCATCGACAAATGCCATCGCCAGATTCCACTGTCAGACGATGAAGCATATAGTGATATAAATAAGATCATGAAGGGTGAGCAATCATTGTGAAAGGTGAAGAGAGAACGCTATTGCTTATCTGTAAAGCTTGCTTACCTGAAGCAAGAAAACAGCCGCAAATGTGCGCACGTACGAGGGTACCACCATCAAACCCCAAAGGACACAAAAACTGAACGTGACTAGCCATAGGCGTAGTTGTAGCCGTCGAGAGCTCATTGGTAAGGGCCGTTCATCTTTTCTCAGAATAAAAATGGTGGAAATGTTGAAGTAGGCCACTAACACCCAGCAGATCGGGAGCAGAAGCCACCGGTCAAGCAGAAATGCAAGGGCTGCGTCGCCGTCTTTCTTCCAAAAGGTTGTCAAGAAACAATGTGAGTGCCGTGTCAGGCCAACAGTTCCTTCAAAGGCAGGAATCAAAGTCAAGCCTGCGGCAAGGAGGCAAGTGGCCAGAGCAACGGGGAGGAGATCACGACAGAGGACATAGACGGGCTGGCGGTGGTACACCCACGACCACATTTTCCAAGCGATCACTACGTGCCACATACTATTCTGCAAGTCTAGCCAGTAAGTTATAATGCCCAAAGGCCTGCACCATTTGTTGGCTTCTTCCAGCCTCAGAGTCCCATTGCTTGGAAGGGCACCATCGTTCAGCGCCGCCACAACCATACCAAAGAACCAAAAGATACATTGCAAGAGCTCAATTGTGAGTAAGGCACCAATCTATATAGAATGGAGTAGAGACAGATATATTTGGATAATGAAAAGCGTCAATGCGAAATCAGATCGACTCCCAACGCTATAATTGCTCTGATCGTACCTCATACTCAGACAAAGGGGGAATAGATTATGTTAAGGAAAACTGCTCGCTAGATTTAAGCGGATAATCTTATTAACTAGATCCATGCCATATCTTCCATGCCGGGAGGCTTACCAAAATATGGGAAAATTTACAAATCGGGCTTAATAATCGCGAGCGAAAGGAAGCTAGAATGGACAGCAAAGTGGGACCGCCCACCAGGAATGATAGTAAAATCAGTAGAAGGTTTCGAATGTAGAGAATGCGGGCCTCAGTCAAAGAAAGATGACCTAGCATCTCCTGTCTACCAGCTATCGCGTTCACCATTATCCAATTTCTTCCTGACAAAATAGGTAGGAAATTACAAAAATGAGTTTCATAATGCCATTGAAATCTGCATGAAAGGTGTTCCTCGCGAGCCTTTATCCTCCAGTGTCTAGAATGATATTTTTCCCATCTCCCATCGTAGGACGTTGAGGCCCTGCGTGCGTCAAAACGAGACAATAAAGCGCCTGGGGGTCGTGCGAATGCTGGGGTAGGAGGTTAGTTTTCTGTCGCTCTTGGCGACGGGATCTGTCGAGGAAATACAACGCGCTCCCCTGGCCCGCCCGCGCCCGCTGCCATCTTAGGGTCTGTGGTTGTCAAGGAGCATGCCAGGGTGTATGTGATATGGTGGATATGGTTGCATCGTGCGCCAGTTAATAGATTACACACATCACAGCAACATCGCGAGACCGAGGTCCTTCAACCCTGCCGACAACCTCAACATCAGCACGCCGCCTCCCTCCGCTGCAGTGCCTCGACCCCCTGTACTTATTTCCTCCGACGATCATGAAGCATCCACCCTTTCTGTCATTACGATTGGCTATAGTTTTCCAGTTTCTAGTAAATTTTAGATCTGACGTGGTAGCTTTCCACCTTCCCGGTGGAAACCTCTATCGCGTCGGTGGGAGGACATACACATGTCCCGTGACTGCTCCGCAGCTTCCCTCCTTGGACACGCTGTATTTCGCGAGAAGCGTCCCAAGAACAATCAACATAGTCACCTCGACCTCGACCGACAGGTATGTCTCGAATGGCACGCCCATGCTGAAGTTGCCCCTGTGTCCTTGTTTTCTTCCTTCGCCCCATTAAGATTTCAGCTTACCGCTTCTCTCTCGAGGCCTTCTACTCGTGAGCTTTGTAGCGGTCGACATCCCGCATCCGCCTCATGTCGTGAAACTTCCATCCCTGCGTCTTCTCCAGCTTCTTGGCCATATCATCTCCCTCTTCATCTGTTCCTGTCTGAAGTCCACCGCTACATCATATCAAGCGCCTACAGCGGTCTCACCTCCCAAAATACTCGCACATGATTCTCCCCACAGCAGCAAGAACAATGCCTTTGGCACTGCTCCCCCCGCCCCCACCTCCCTCCCCTACCCCAGGCTCGGGGACGTCGTGCTCTTCCCCGGGAAGTGGGTGGGCGACACGGGCATCGGGCAGATCCGATTCCTGCAGCTGACAGGGGACGGGCGAGGCGGGAAGGAATGGATCGCCGACTTGACCCCCTTCAAGGACGTCGGGGAAGACCTGTACCGTGCAGAGAAGGGGGCGCGGGCCCGGACCTTCCCCGTGAGCGCCCTCCAGCCCCTCTCGCATTTCTACATCGGCAGCTCGGACGCCTTCAAAGTGCCGCACAAAGAGGAAGCGGGAGGGGAAGGGATGGGGCGGAGGCGGGAGCCCGTGAGGATGGCACCCGGCTACAGGACGGAGGGCTTCTCCCTGGCGCCCGCCAAGGTGGACGCAGAGGCTATGGAGGCGGCGAGGAGCAAGTACCGGGACTTGAAGCGGCGGATCCTGACGGACACGGCCGCCTTCGGAGGCCTCGCGACCGTCGCCGTGGGCCTGAACGCCGGCGTGGAGGACGCAGGGATCTTTCTGGCGGGCGTGGCGGGCTCCGTGCTGTACCTGGTCCTCCTCACGCAGAGAGCGGACGCCATGGGGCAGGGCGGGGGGGGAGGGGGGAGGGCTCAGCAAGGCCCGGGGGGGGAGTCTGGTGGGGAGGAGCGTGGGCGCGACCCGATTCTTGGTCCCCGTCGTCTTGATCGCGGCCCTGGCCTACAAGAACCTGCACATGGAGGGGGGGGAGGGGGCGCGGGCCTGGCGGGGGGCCGGCTCTTCAACTACGTTCCCCAGGACGAGTTCTGGTCGGCCACCTTGGGCTTCCTCTCGTACCGAGTGCCGATGCTGGGGCGGGAGGTGGGGGAGATGCTGGCGCGGAGGAGCGAGGGGCAGCGGGGGCAGGCGGGTACCCTGGGGGGGTCGGTGAGGGCGGGCATGGCCCTGGTCGACAGGCTGCAGGGAGGGAGGGAGGGAGGGAGGGAGGGAGGGAGGGAGGGAGAGACGGCGGCCGCGGAGGCCGGGGGGGGCGCTTACAGAAAGGAGGTGACGGTGCTGGTGGTGAGTGGGCCGGACGGGATGGGAAAGCGCGGTCTGGCGCGCAGACTGGTTGAAAGCGATCCGTTACAAAGATACGCCGAGCCCGTGTGGGTGACCACGCGGGCACCGAAGGAGGGGGAGGTGGACGGGCGGGACTACCATTTCGTGGAGGACTTCGCCTTCCAAGTCATGCGGGAGCAAGGGCGCTTCTTGACGGCCTATCAGGAGGAAGCGGGGGAGGGCAGGGCCTGGTTCGGACTTCGGCCGAGCGACGTGGTGGACGTGATGAGAAAGGAAGGGAAGGTGTCGGTGCTGGCGCTGGACGCCTTCGCTGCAGACAAGCTGCTGGCCTTGGGGGAGGCCCGCCTGATCGGCGTCTGGGTGACTCTCAACACCGTGGACCAGCTGCGGGAGCGGTATGGAGGGGAGGAGGGAGGGAAGGAGGAGGAGGTGGAGGCGGCGGTGTCGAGGGCGACTGTGGCCATAGAGCACGCCCTCATGGGGGAGGCGGGGAGGAGGGGCTTCTACGAGCACACCATCTACGACGACAAGGGCAAGGAGGAGACGCTCCGGTCGCTGCGAGACTTTGCGGACTTCGCCCTCAGCCTGTGAGGGCTCTTCCTCCCCTCCCTTCTCGGCGACTGCTCCCGGTCCCAGCCTCGCCACGCCGGAGGCTCTCGCGATATTGGGATGAGAGATGTTTGGGGGGGGGGGAACTCGGCCCTGGGAGAAGGCGGAGTCCCGAGAATCGGGCAAGGAACAAGAAGCGTGAGCGGGCACTCAGGGCTTTGTTTGAATTAGCGAATTTCTCTTTTTTTTCACTCTCGCTGAAGTGAAGCGAATTTCTCTATTTTTTTCACTCTCGCTGACCGGCCTCTCCTCCCCGCCTCCATTCCTTTCATACAGTCCCCTCCCCCCTTCTACCCACTCTCTTCCCTTCCTCGGCCGCCGTCCGTCTCAGAGACCCCCCCCGCATGTACGGCTCTGGCATGGTCCCCTCGCTTATCGTCCACGAACCACGCATCCAGGACATCCCTCCTCCTCCTCTTCCCCTCCTCCCCCCCGCCTCCCCCCCCCCCCTCCCCGTCCTCCGTCCCGTCCTCCTCTACCCCCCCACCCCTCTCCCTCTCCTCCGCCCTCACCACCACCGTCTCACTGTCCTCATCCCGCCCTCCCCGCCCGCCCTCCCCGCCCGCCCCCCCCGACCCCACCTCGCCCCTCCCCGCCACCCCGCCCAGAGGCGACGTCCGGCCCGACGAGGCCACCGAGGGGCCTCGGAGCCCGCCCGGCTGCCCCCCCTCTCTTGGCTCCTCACGGAGGGCGTCCGGGGCAGAGTCCTCCGCCTCCAGAAAGGCCGGCCAGGCGTGGGAGACGCCGAACAAGGAGCGCAAGGGGACTGCCTCCTGACCTGGGCCCTCCTCCCGGGCGCCCTCAGGGTGCGACTCCACGTACTCGGCAGCCAGCTGTAGCGCCTTGGCCAGGACCTTGTAAACCAAGCGGTCGATGGAGAAGCGCCTGCGGGGTGTGTGTGTCGAGGTAAGTGGGTCGTCGTGAGCGAGACAGGACCCGCTCGGGGGACCGGAGGCCCGCGCAAGCGCCGTCACGGGCCGGTTTATCAAGACATGGGCCGGGAGGACGGGGACCACACGTCGAATAAAGGCGGCACGCACCTGGTCTCCTCGTCCTTGTAGGGCACCATGTGCAGGACGCGGTTCGCCTCCACCCCCAGCTGCCGGGCCGCCTCCCGCCTCGCCTCCCCCAGCTCCCCCACCCCACGCCCCGACGGGTCCGCCCGCAGGCTGGGGTAGGCCAGGTCCACGTGGGTGAGCAGGACCAAGGGGTTCAGGCCTGCCCGCTGCACCAGCTCCAGCTGCCGGCGGAGCTGGTCCAGCTCCACCGCGGACTGAAGGATCCCCTCCGGGAGGACCACCACACAGGCCTGCTGCTCCCGCAGGGCTCGGGTCGCCCCCCCCTCTTCCCGCACCTCCGCCTCCCTCCCCGCGTCCCGCCCCACCGGGTCCCACCGCCGCTCCGGGTAGTCGCCCGCCAAAATATTGGCGAGCTCTTCGCACGTGTAGGTGCTGGGTGTGAAGCCACGGGTGTCCCAAACGGAGACCGCCGAGACGGTCGGGTGCAGGGGGTAGGCGCGGAGCTCCAAGGTCCCGTGCGAGGAGGTGGCGCAGGTCCGCACACCGCCCAAATTGACGTGCTCCCGCTCGCTGACGAGCGTGAGGAGGTGGGCGAGCAGGGTGGACTTCCCCGCGCCGGCAGGACCCACCAGCACGAGGTTGCAGGGCGCGGGGAGGCGGCGCCGGGCAGGGGGGGAGGACGGGGGGCGCGAGGGCGGTGACGGACAGGGAAGGCTGACCACACGTCGAGGGGCCAGGCCCGGGAGGCCCTTGAGGAAGTACCGGAAGGAGTTCTCGAAGCTGTAGCGGATCTCCAGGTCGGGGGGCGGGGAGGAGGCGGAAGAAGGCGGGAGAGAGGAAGGAGAGGCGTGGCTGAGGGTGAGGACATATCTCTCTGGGATCGCGTCCTCGTAGGGCATGGTCAGTGAGCTCCTGACCCGGAGCTGGAGTGGGACGACCTTGCGTTGCCCTCTGGCCAGACTGCCGACCAGGACGCGCTCCAGAAAGCAGAGGTCGTTGGGCTCCGCAGTGAGCGTGAGGGAGTCGTCCAGGTCGAGCTTCGACATGTTGTGGATGATGATGCTGCGGAGGAGGACCCTGTCTCCGATGGCCGCAGGTTCGCACTCCACCTCCACCTGTACCTCTTGGGGGTTGAAGGCCTTGAGAAGGGCCGGAAAGGGCGAGGAGGAGGAGGAGGTAGAGGAGGAGGAGGCCGACAGGGTGTCGTTGCCGCTGCATGTTGAGGATTGCCGAGAATGACGGTGCAACTGGTTTTGGAACGATTGGGCGTTGGATAAAAGGGGCGACATCCCGTCGCCTGGGCGCGTGGAGGAAGAGATGGGCGGGGAAGGGGGAGAAAGGTCGATGCGCACACCGGACACGCGCCTGGCAAGGAGCTCGGTGCTTTGATGGGAGCGTCCGACGCCCTCTACCCGCGACGAGGAGTCAAAGGGCGTGACAAATGTCGAGGAGGACAGTCTAGGGGTGGACGACGTGCTGGAGCAGGCCATCGTGTCCGGGGAGTGGGGTGGGAAAGGGCCACAGCGCCGTCTGGAGGTCAGCAGGAGGCGTGTCCGAATGCGGTATTGGAGTGAGAGTGAGGGGCGGAGACGTGACCGTGAGGGCCCGAAACCCTGGGGCGGGAAAAGGCATCGTGGGGTGGCGATATAAGTCATTTACGCAATGGTATCTTCATGTCTGTAATGTATGCTCGAGTGCATTTGGTTTGAGGGAAAAATTGTCGAGCCGGCGTGCTCGGAGAGAGGGAGGAGCGTCCCCCCCACTTCAACAATACCTGGTAATAAGACACATTTACACCGCACACTGAAGGCGTTTGGCGGTTCGGCTGTGAGGATTTAATTTTCGACGATGGTAAACAAAGTTCTTTTTGGACAGAAAGGATATTTGGTCTGGCCACCGTTCTTTTTTTGAGGATCAATCTCACCAAGTACGCGCATTATTTGTATCGTTCTGACTCAAGGAGAAGTTCTTATTGTAATGTATGATTTGAAATCTCCGCATGAGCACTCCTCTTGTAAGGATTTCGCATTCCATGAAGCTACTTACATCAGGATGCACGTTTTAAACCCAACACATGCAGCAGCATCGTGGAGGGCTGGCGTGCCATTGGCCCCAATCACAATGACTGCTCCTCTCCATTCTCAGACTCAGCACCTGACCGTGATGAGCGACGCCGAAGTTTGCGACGTGGTTGAGGACACATTTACTTTTCGATTCGATAAATTGTACGACTTCGTGCGCGGGCACGTGGTTGACACCTTGCGGAAGCCGCGGTTAGTATTGGCTGTAGGATGGCATGAGGAGACCAGCACGCCTACAGGGGAGTTGGACGTACAATTTCAAGCCATATCCGTGGCGAGAATTTCGTTCCGGTAAGTAATATATCTTTCAGAAGGAGAGGATGGTATGCGAAGGCAATTTGTTCACGGTGGGGAAAGTTATACCATGAGAACATCCCGAACCGAGGACGAAGCTGTGTATGCTTTAAGTAGATCAGTGTTGGGATTCTCGTATCGGGCACATTGCTTAGTCCAGGGAATGATCTCACTAAAAATCACCTACACAGCCCTCATTGGACGGCACCATACTTAGATGTCAGCATGCAGACTCCGGCGTCCCGAGTCTTTCAATCTGCATTTGCCTCCCTTGCAACTACCGCCGCCTTGTCTACCGCCCTCCGCAACATTCAAGCCCTACCGGAGTCATTGGAATACACTAAGGGTGCAGGTGAT
The DNA here is from genome assembly GCF_000240725.1 of Microchloropsis gaditana. Classification (NCBI taxonomy): domain Eukaryota; class Eustigmatophyceae; order Eustigmatales; family Monodopsidaceae; genus Microchloropsis; species Microchloropsis gaditana. The sequence continues at coordinate 11,520 of NW_005803395.1, forward strand.
GTATTCAATGGGACCTTTGACAGAATACGCCGCGGTTTGTGGGACCTGATAGACTACGGAAAGCCCCTACTCTTTGCCGGAGCTCCGTTGCCGCTTGTGCTATTTGTAACAAGAAAGGACCAAGGATCTTGTTCCAATGAGAGAAAATAAAAATGAATTGGGAGCAAGCTGTTGAATACGTGTATCATGGAAAGTTTGGAACAAAAATAATTGTGCAGGATGATGGAGTATTAAGTCAGTTTCACGTGACAAATATTTTGTTTTTACTCCCCAATTTCGGGGCTCGGAAGCCCTATCTCTGCTTCACTACCCTTTTTCAACCTGTCCTGTTCTATTCACGTCGTACATCCCACTACAAGATTGAGTTGGAAGAAGGAGTCCAACGTCTAAGGGAGGTTGGCGAGCCTGGCCTCAAGCGGTCCCGGTTGAAGCTTCCGGCTGGATCATAAAGGACGTAAGAAATTCCAATTACTCGGGCTTATTTCCAGGTTTGGGGGTCCCGGCAAGGAAAAAATGTGTCAATATCTTCTGAATTTACGCATACCACTGCGATGAACGAGTGTACTCAGGTAGCGACATGTGTCGCATGATGCTTCCTTGCTCACAGGCTTGACTCCTTGCCGTGCCTGGGTTATTCACATGGATGCACTATGCCGCCTTTTTCAAGAGCATCAACACGACTGCCTCGCATTTAACGTTTCAGTACTTATGCACGGTGGACACATCACACACAATCTTCAGATTTGGATCTCAATGAGTTCTGTCTCTCCGGCGTGGTAGACACCGCGCTTGGCAGGAATATCATGGTCAAAGACCAGAAAGGCCCATCGTTCCTTCGCTTTGGTGGGAAAAAGTCAGAAAACAATGCTGGTGCTCGTCATCGTACCGGACTGTCATTGTCTTGCTCCCATGCCACTTCTAAGCTGCCAGGGGTCTCCCCAGGTCGGCAGGAGCCCGTAAAGGACGTGAGGGCAGTCCCTCCAGCGAGCGCCACAAACGACAGCGGCTCTGACCGGCACTCTCCCAGCATCACCCACTGTCGGCATAGCAGTGCCGGCAGCAGCATCACGGGTGTCTTGGCAACAAGCCGGGCGGAAGTGATGCAGACTGGCTCGATGGGCGCCTGCTCGGCCCCGGCCACCTCTTCGAGCGCCTCCGTCTCCCCCTCCCCTTCCCCAAGGTAAGGGCCCGACAAGGAGGACGTCAGTTTAAAGATCCCCCTTTGCTGTGTCGAACACACCGTCCATGACTTTTTTCATTCCCTGGATGTCGGTCCTTTTCTCTCGACAGGCCCGCGAATCCCGGCCACCTCTCCCCCGCTCTCTCGTCCTTGGCCATCACTCCCGCGTCCCCTTGCTCCACCGCCAGGAAGGTGCTGGCGACACGTCCTTCCTTCTCTCCCCAGACTCTCAGCCCCTCCTTTTTGATGGCGGCAGTGGCGAAAGGGAGGGGCCAGGGAAGCGGAGAGTCTGAGACGGGGGAGAGCGCCGAGAGCCTCCGACCTGACGCGCCTCAGGTGAAACCGCCGGTGCGACAGGAGGAGGTTGAGGCACGAGGGAAAGCCCCGGCTTCGGTGGGGAAGGAGAAGGTGCTCAGGGCCATGGATGTGGTCGGGCGGCATGATCCGGGCCAGGCGGGGACGGAGGGGTTGCTCTCAGGAGGGACGGAGGAGAAGGGGGTGGAGCGGGCGAGCTCGGCGCGTCGAGAGAAGGATTTTATCGACAAAGGAGGGCGGGAAACGGGGAGAGAGGCCAAGGAACAGGACACAGGGCCGTGCGAGGTTGCTGTGCTAGCTCCCTCTGCTCCTGCGAGGGGGCGGGGGCGCGCTTCGCCCCCGTCGGGTCTCGGGGACCTGGAAAGCCCGTCCAGGGTGGGAAAAGGGGAGGCGCTGGAGGCGGGGGGCGAGCAGTCGTGCGAGCGCCCGAGATATGCAAAGGGAGGGTGCGAGGACGCCGAGGCCGGGCATGCGCCGGCGTCGGAGGCGCAGGAAGCGGGGCAGGCGCTAGAGGCGTTGGAAGAGGAGTGCCGCTCTCTCTCGGTGCGCCTGCAAGCGGCCCACAAGGGAGCTCAGATCCTGGGAGAGGAGGCCGCGCGGGCCAACGAAGAGCTCGGGCGTCGGACAGGTGAGGGGGAGAGGGAGGGAGGGCAGGCAGGAGACTTCAAAGGGAGGGAGAGGAAAGATTGATAGCCCTTGACCGACGCTATGGGGGTTGTACATGTAGTGTATATCGTGACGCTCATGTCTCTTCCCCCCCGTACGGGCAGAGCTCCTGCAAAACCTGGAAGCTCACGCTAACGAACGCGAGGCGGAGCTCCAAGAGCTGCGGGCGGCCCTGAGAGGGGCAGAGGCGGGCAGGGAGGACGCGGAGCAGCAGCAGGGAGTGTGGGAGGAGAGGTGCCGGCGGACGGAGGGCGTTCTGGGCCTGGTACTCGAGCGGGAGAAGCGGCTTATGCGCGAGAAGCTGGAGCTGAGGGAGGAAATGACCGAGATCCGGCGGCGGGCTTATGAGTATGAGCGGATGGTGCGGGAGAGGGGAATGGGTCGAGAGGAGGCGGGAGGGCGAGGGCGTGGCGAGGAGGGGACAGGCGGGCCTCCCCCCAAGCCAACCATTCGCCCGCGGATGAGACAGTCTCCACCCACGCCCGGGGCGTCTTCGAATCCCGCTGGCCGCGACGTGTTGTCTCCTTTTTCCCTCAGCCCTTTTCAGGGCGCTCGGCCCGCTGCGAACACGGAGGCAGACATGAGCGGACGGGGACCGGGAGGGGACGAGGGGGGAAGAGGGTTGGGGTCGGCGAGGAGGCGGATGTTCATGGTCATCCCGGACGGCCTGAAGGGTGTCCTCGGTGCCAAGGAGAGAATGGGGGGGGGCAGTGATGGAGGAGAGGAAGGAAAGAGGGGGGAGGAGACCGAGAGCAACAGAGGAAGTAGAAAGGACGAGAGAGAGTCGGAGAACGAGGACAGCGACAGGAGGACGGAGGGGCGTACCGGAGTGGAGGGGGAAGAAGAGGGTGCTGGGGTCCGAGAAGGACGCAGAGCGCAGACGGCGGCCTCCGGGGCACCCAACGGCGTGGGACGTGTGCTGGAGAACCGGCAAGGAGCAGGGAGGCAAGTGATGAGGGGGAGGGAAATGGAGGCGGGGCACACTTGTCGAGGGAGAGGGGCTGCAGCCTGCAAAGAGGATGACTCAGAGCAAGCCGCGAGAGATAGAGGGGAAGGTGTAATGACGCTGTACGCCCACCCGGAATTTGAGGCCGAATTCGGGGAGCTGGTGGGGACTGTTATCGCCGATGCCGTGTCGGACGATCCACCAGGGGCGAAGACGTCTCGGGGAACGAAAGGCGGGCACGAGGCAGCTTCCCCCACCCCTCCCTGCCTCCTTCCAGCCTCACCCTCCAAGGCTGGGCCCGGCACCCTACTCCTTTACGTGGCTTTTGTCTGCACAGGTCGCCTCGACGACCCCATCCACACGCATGCTCTCAAACCCTTTCTCGCCGCTGGCGCCTCCGTCGTGCTGTTTCTGCTTCGAGCGGGGCGGGGGAATCAAGTGGCTCGAATCCAGCCCCGGCAAGAGCTGACGGGATTGCCGTGCTTCGAGTTCTTGGTCTTCAAGAGAGCGTTACAGAGGACGGAGGACGGGTATGCGAAGGAGGTGAGGCTTCTGAGGTCCTTTCTTGTCAAGTCTCTTCCATCGCTCCGCGTGCAAAGCGCAGATCTGGGCGCAGCAACAGAGGGAGTGACTGCAGAAGGAGTGCGACCAGGCAAGTATGGAGCGCCGGCGGACGAACAAAAGGGGTTGCCCTCTCTGACAGACTATTTGTTCCGGCATAGGACTGACAACAACAACTCGCATCATCATGAGGATGCCGACATAAAACATTTCGTCCCTTGAAGCCATCTGTGATTGGAAGATGCACATCTTGAATTGCTCTCCAAGTGAGAGTTAGCAAGAACACGAGACTAAAATGGAATAAAATTGTCAAAAACAAACTTGCATACGTCTTGCAACATCAGGAAAGTTTACGAAAGGAAAATAAGTAAAAGGAGTATCTGAGGAATGTACACAAAATTATACGTTTTGTAAAAGGTTGAATGACGATTATTTTTTTGCGGGCGGTGTTACGCGCAATGTCTGTATTTAATGCCGACTCGGACTCTTGCATCATCCTATCATCATCATCCTACCTGCACGTGCATGTGTCGTTGCTGCGATGTGGCAATGCCTTGACTTGAAAGCGCCTTTGTTCGACGCGTCTCCCCCTTCCATTTCGCTTGGAGGACTTCATCTCCACTTTTACCCGTGGGCATCAAGAAATCGATGCGCCCTCAAATTACTCGCGCCTCTTCTTGACGTCTTCCCTTATCAAAACTACAATAGAGCCTCCCCTGACAAAGTCGTCTCCTCTACTTCCCCTGCTTTCCCCTCCGTCTCCACAATCATCTCTCGTCTGACGACACACTGCGCCCCTGCTGGCAATATGTCGTCTCCTGCACTCACCGTTCCTGCCTTGCCACGACCGTATCCGTCCATCCTCAGACCCCGTTCAAATTCTTCGTGCATGTGCTCCAACACCTCTCCCATCGTGCCCAAAGGCCCGAAGGACGCGTGTTGTGCGGCCCCGTGTGGCGGTCCTTGTGGACAGAAGCGTCACCAGCACCTTTCCCGCTTTCCTTCGTGGAGGCCACGCTACCTTCCGGCTTCTCATGCGAGGTTCGATTGATCGGCTCGCTTGTAGGTGAAGGAGACTCATTCGACGCCTGTTGCCATCCCTCTCGATGTATTTCACCTTCTTGCACGTTATGGCGAACGCTCTCATCGGATCTTTTACCCACACAAGACGTGAATTTCTTGTCTGCTGAAACAGATTCCCGGGATGGGGCCGTGTCGGCCGCCTCCTTCACTTTCATTCCCTCCTCCTGCCCTTTCTCTTCCATTTCCCCCGCTGCCCCTCCTTCTGTTGTACCTTCAAAAGCACTTCGCTCACTCGCGCTCCGTGCGGCTCGCTCTACTCGCTCTATTCCTTTGTTGATCTTATCAGCCATCTGCGCCGTCGAGAGAGATGGTCGTCCGGTACTGCCCACCTCCTTGTGCTCCTCCTCGTCCGTGGAAACTGTGAGGGGTCTAGCCACAGCCTTTTTAACCTTCTCCGCCATTCTTTCACTCACTAGCTTAGCCAGCTGTCCCACTTGTTCCACACCCTTATTCATCTCCTCTAAGCCCGCTGAAGGTGCAGGAAGGTGCTTGGAGATGGCTGCGGCTGCTTGGGATGCCATGGACTCCGCAATACGCTCTGCCTCCGCCGTGAGCTCACCTGCGTGTGCGATCTGTGAATTGATCAAAGACATCCCTTGAGCCGGCGATGGCACAAGGCCTCGAATGATCTCCACTGCCTGCGTCGTTGCATCTTCTGCGATGCTTTCCGCTTTTCCCAACACATCGCCTGCACGCTCAAGCTCTGCATTCACCCTGTCGACGCCCTGCGCAACTGGAGGAAGCTGACTCTGAAGCGAGAGAGCCGCCTTTCGAATGATGGCGGATCCGAAGTTTTCCGCAGCTGCAAGCGTCTTTTCTACTTCTTCCATGCCCTCGTTGGCAAACTCTGCGGACTTGGCTGGATCAGGAACTGTAGACGTGACCGAGCCGACTATTTTTTGTGTCAGACCGCTCATGCGTGCCCCAGCCTTTTCCAGCCCCTGATTCATGATGTCCAATGCCTTGGCAGGAGAAAAGACAAATGCTGACATCCTAGGGCTAGGTGGAGTGACACCCCCAGCGTCAGCCTCAGGATCAGCTTCATTCCCTCGCATGCCTTCGATGCCTGAAATCGGCCTGTCCATGAACTCCTTGCTTGAGCCCCAATTGCCCGATCTGGCAGATATCTGATCACTTCCGCTTGGTCTCAACATGTCTCTAGAGATGCGATCACTAGATCGTCTACTAGCCCCCGCGCCTACGGCCACTTTAGCGTCGACTGATTCTGCTCCCTCATCCGATGATGCTCTCACAGAGGCCCGGCTTACAGCTACCGGGGCAATAGTATTCACGGTTGCCGGTCGCATGGCTGCCTGGATGACAAGGTTTCCTTTAAATTTACGCGCTTAAATCTTTTCTGCAACTCGACTGCTTCAAATACCCCAACATATCAGTTTTAAGTATATGTGAAAAAAGCCGTATGTATGGTGTTCCATATCTCCTTCATATATATACCTCCTAAAATAACAAAAAGCTAAGCAGAACATTAAAAAAAATACTCCTGCGCTTCGAGGCGAAGAAGAGGGCAAAAACTTTCCAAAAGCCGTGTGGAAAAGCAAAAGTTATGGGGGCAGGAGGTTCAACTTGGTTGATCCGAAACGAGCGAGAAGTAACTCAGGTGTGTACGACGCTGAGAAATGAGGTGAACGACACACTGCGAGTCACGCTTTTATCCTTAGTCAGTGCGCTCTCGCTTATATCGAGCTACTTATCCTCCATTTGCCACATTAACCTTTTCCATACATCTCAAAGTATTTTGTGAAGCCCTATATTCGGTCACAAGAATCGCCTTTTCAGGGAGTGAGCACAAGGTTTCCGGGGCGGATGATGCCGTGACTAATGGACCACGCAACTCAACACAGGACGATGCCTCATCCACTTCTGATGGGCTGGCTCTTTAAACAGGCCAATCTCATGAACCTGTACGGAGCCATGAAAGCATACGGTTTCCATCGGGTATATCGTCGCCTCTTGGAGGCGAACAACCGGCTTATGGACAACTCGCAAGACAGGCGCATTGTCCGTGAGAACATCAAGCAGGCCATGCGTGCACCCAATCACGTAGTCGAGATCCTAGATGAATCCCACACGGTGGCTTTCCTTACTCGGTATGCTAAGGAGCTGACGACAGGTCTCGAAACCAGGGCGCCGCCTTTTTTCGTGAATGCTGCCAGGGTCGTGTTGCAGAAAACACCGATGGGCAGGTTGCTTAGAGTTTTTTCGGATTGGCAGGATACAAGTCGTAGGAAGAAGGGCACCCCACCGAAGCCGCCAACGTGATGTAGATACTCAGGTATAAGGAGCCCTCGTGTGCAGAGGGAAGACGAGGGCGATTGAGATGCTGCACGATGGTGCCGCCGCAGCGTGAAATAGATGAGCGGACATTCGATGTTTAATAAAGCCCAATTTGTACACCATTCAATCGCAATAGGATAATCGATTGAAACTCTCGACGGTAGCCGCTGCCTTTTTCTTTCATGAAAATGACCCACCACTATGATGTGTGATGCCCTATTCTCTAATTATTTCCTCACCCTTGTACCCCTCCCGGGGCCTTCGAATTCTGTGAGCGTCTGTGAGTCCGCTGAGGACTTGCGACTGCATGCAAGCTTGCTAAATGCTTGACGAATATTCCCCGTCCCGCACAGCCCGTGACCCTCCAAAGGCCGGGCTCGGCCCCTCTTCGTACTGCAGCCTCCCTCCCCGCCGACCTTCCTATATACACTATGCATGCCTCAACGCTTCTGTGATTACAAACAGCTCGGAGCCCTTCCGTTGTATAAAAAGGCAGGCGTTTAAATTTCTGTACAGGAAACATGGCATTCTTTCTGGCTCTTCCCCGCCCTCTGGATCTGACATTCGCTCATCGAATCCTTCGACGTCCCTGCAGCCCACTCTCCTATCAATATCACATCCTCCTCCTTTTCAGACCCTTCCCTTTCCCCCCCGTGGTCACCCCTCCTTGAGCAGAGAGCGGAAGAACTGGTGTATCCCGTTGGTGTTGAGGGTCATGAAGGTGATGGAGATGTAAGACTGGTGCTCTTCGTACCGCTCCACGTCCCCCCCCGCAGTCGGTACAGCTTCTCCTGCTCCCCCACACCCCCTCCCTCCCTCCCCCCCTCGCCATCCTCTCCCGCGGCCTCCGGGCAGACGTGGAAGCCGATGGTGACGGTCATGCTCTCCCCGTCGTAAGCGGGGCACATCAAGGGGGACCAGTGGTCGAGGAAGCAGGAGATGGAGCCTTCGGGCAGGAAGGGCTCCCAGTAAGCGAGCGGCGCCTCCGTCAGGTAGGCCGCGTCCTTTCGCGTGGACCAGAGGAGGGCCATGCGCCCCGTCCGCTCGTCCGTGACGGTCACGCGGACCGAGAGGGCCGCGCCGAATTCCGGGAGGTGCCCGCGTCCGAAGTAGTCCTCCATGGAGGCGAAGCGGCGGCGCAGGGGGTCGCGGCTGGCGGCCGAGAAGGCGGGTCCGGGGACCTCGCGTCGGTGAGCCCCCCCCATGCGCAGAGAGGTGAAGCCGCCCTGTTGGTCCATCTGCACGCGGATGGGGCCCGAGGCGGAGAGCATGCGCAGCCCGTCCATGGCGTCCCACACCTCGAAGGAGAGCGAGAAGCCGTCCTCCAGGGCCTCGCCCATCCACGCCCGCCGGTGCAGGAGGCAGTGCCCGTACTTGAGCAGGTAGCCGCGGAAGTCCTCCCCCCCGCCCCTCCCCCCCCCCCTCCCCCGCGCCCCCGGGCCGCCTTCTCCTCCTCCTGCCGCCTCGGGGAGTGTCGGCGCGGCACTGCCAG